>NC_057796.1:37516594-37544268 GCF_018294505.1 Triticum aestivum
CTAGTTAGCTAATTGTTCCCTACAAAGGATTAGACTAATTAGTGACACTTGCTAGTCTTTATTTATCCTTGTGTCTACACCTGAGGATTACTCCGTCCGTTCAGGTTCAATTTATATCAGTCAAACATATTTTTTAGTGAAAACTTTGATCATTAATATGATTAATGATATACGTATTATATGCCATAAAATTATGTACTCGGAAACTTCTTTCAAATGTTAATCCAATTATATAGCACTCTTTGTGGCATATAACTAAAAATATGTTGACAAAAAATATTATGTTGATTAAAATTTTAAAATAGTGGTCAAAAGTTTTTCTTAAATGACGTGGGCCTTATAAACCCGAACGGAAAAAGTATACGCTGGGCTGATGGGCGCACACACTCATCAAGGAAAAAACATATGTATTCCTTTTTTTTCTTGACGGTTTCTCACCGTCACTAATTAAAACCATGTTGGCAAGCCAGACGTACTATCGATATTTTTTTCTTAACGGTTATCTACCATGACTGCTTTCGACGCGAATGATTTTGACTTGCCAGACCGGAGGGGCGAGCAAGTCATACAATAATATATCTTCTTCATTTATTTTATTCTGTTTACCATGAATCCAAATTAGCCAAATGTTTGGATCCCCTCCGCTTCCATGCTATGGCTCTGGACATTGGCATGGTCCTTACAATACCAATTTAAATCTCACCTTGTGGTAAGTAACTACAATACCACCCTCCATTTTACAATATAAGGTGTATTTTCCAAAAGGCAAACATTTCTATGTTTGACCATATTTAGAAAGGAGAAAAGTAACTACAATATCAAATAAAAAATGTAATGAATCTAATTATACTGATTTCTTAATTTCTCTACAAACTAATTGATTGAGCATATAGAAGTTTGACTTCTCAAAAATGTTATACATCTTACATTTTGAAGCGAACAGAGTATATGTAAAACCAACGTAGTAGAAAAGTGCATGCGGCCTTCTGTTGTCATGTGCCATCGTGGTTTCTATGCAGCTGCTTGCGGGTTGGCTTCGATGATGGATCTCTACCGTGAAGTTGGAGTCGCTCGCACTGTTGGAAATATGCCCTAGAGGCAATAATAAATGGTTATTATTATATTTCTTTGTTCATGGTAATTGTCTATTATTCATGCTATAATTGTATTGTCCGGAAATCGTAATACATGTGTGAATACATAGACCACAACCTGTCCCTAGTAAGCCTCTAGTTGACTAGCTCGTTGATCAACAGATAGTCATGGTTTCCTGACTATGGACATTGGATGTCATTGATAACGGGATCACATCATTAGGAGAATGATGTGATGGACAAGACCCAACTTAAGCATAGCATAAAAGATCGTGTAGTTTCGTTTGCTAGAGCTTTTCCAATGTCAAGTATCTTTTCCTTAGACCATGAGATCGTGCAACTCCCGGATACCGTAGGAGTGCTTTGGGTGTGCCAAACGTCACAACGTAACTGGGTGACTATAAAGGTGCATTACGGGTATCTCCGAAAGTGTCTGTTGGGTTGGCACGGATCGAGACTGGGATTTGTCACTCCGTGTGACGGAGAGGTATCTCTGGGCCCACTCGGTAATGCATCATCATAATGAGCTCAATGTGACTAAGGCGTTAGTCACGGGATCATGCATTGCGGTACGAGTAAAGAGACTTGCCGGTAACGATATTGAACTAGGTATTGGGATACCGACGATCGAATCTCGGGCAAGTAACAAACCGGTTGACAAAGGGAATTGCATACGGATTGATTGAATCCTCGACACCGTGGTTCATCCGATGAGATCATCGTGGAGCATGTGGGAGCCAACATGGGTATCCAGATCCCGCTGTTGGTTATTGACCGGAGAGGCGTCTCGGTCATGTCTGCTTGTCTCCCGAACCCGTAGGGTCTACACACTTAAGGTCCGGTGACGCTAGGGTTGTAGAGATATATGTATGCGGAAACCTGAAAGTTGTTCGGAGTCCCGGATGAGATCCCGGACGTCACGAGAGGTTCCGGAATGGTCCGGAGGTAAAGATTTAGATATGGGAACTCTTATTTTGGTCGCCGGAAAAGTTTCGCGCTTTATCGGTATTGTACCGGGAGTGCCGAAAGGGGTCCGGGGGTCCACCAAGGGGGTCCACCAGCCCCGGGGGGGCCACATGGGCTGTAAGGGGTGCGCCTTGGCCTATATGGGCCAAGGGCACCAGCCCCAAGAGGCCCATGCGCAAGAGATAAGAAAAAAGGGAGAGTCCTAAAGGGGGAAGGCACCTCCGAGGTGCCTTGGGGGGGAAGGACTCCCCCCTGGCCGCACCCTTCCTTGGAGGAAGGGGCAAGGCTGCGCCCCCCTCTCCCTTGGCCCTATATACAGTGGGGGGAAGGGAGGGCAGCAACATCTAAGCCTTGGGCGCCTCCCTCCTCCCATGCAACACCTCTCTCTCTCGCAGAAGCTTGCGAAGCCCTGCCGGAGAGCCGCTACATCCACCACCACGCCGTCGTGCTGTTGGATCTCCATCAACCTCTCCTCCCCCCTTGCTGGATCAAGAAGGAGGAGACGTCGCTGCACCGTACGTGTGTTGAACGCGGAGGTGCCGTACGTTCGGCACTCGGTCATCGGTGATTTGGATCACGGCGAGTACGACTCCGTCATCCACGTTCATTGGAACGCTTCCGCTCGCGATCTACAAGGGTATGTAGATGCACTCCCTTCCCCTCGTTGCTAGTAGACTCCATAGATGCATCTTGGTGAGCGTAGGAAAATTTTAAATTATGCTACGATTCCCAACAGTGGCATCATGAGCCAGGTCTATGCGTAGTTACTATGCACGAGTAGAACACAAAGCAGTTGTGGGCGTTGAGTTTGCCAATTCTTCTTGCCGCTACTAGTCGTTTCTTGTTTCGGCGGCATTGTAGGATGAAGCGGCCCGGACCGACCTTACACGTACGCTTACGTGAGACAGGTTCCACCGACTGACATGCACTAGATGCATAAGGTGGCTAGCGGGTGTCTGTCTCTCCTACTTTAGTCGGAACAGGTTCGATGAAAAGGGTCCTTATGAAGGGTAAATAGAAATTGGCAAATCACGTTGTGGTCATACGTAGGTAAGAAACGTTCTTGCTAGAAACCTACAAACCACGTAAAAAACTTGCAACAACAATTAGAGGACGTCTAACTTGTTTTTGCAGCAAGTGCTATGTGATGTGATATGGCCAGAAGATGTGATGAATGATATATGTGATGTACGAGATTGATCATATTCTTGTAATAGGAATCACGACTTGCATGTCGATGAGTATGACAACCGGCAGGAGCCATAGGAGTTGTCTTTATTATTTTGTATGACCTGCGTGTCATTGAATAACGCCATGTAAATTACTTTACTTTGTTGCTAAACGAGTTAGCCATAGAAGTAGAAGTAATCGTTGGCGTGACGACTTCATGAAGACACAATGATGGAGATCATGATGATGGAGATCATGGTGTCATGCCGGTGACGAAGATGATCATGGTGCCCCGAAGATGGAGATCAAAGGAGCATGATGATATTGGCCATATCATGTCACTATTTGATTGCATGTGATGTTTATCATGTTTTTGCATCTTATTTGCTTAGAACGACGGTAGTAAGTAAGATGATCCCTTATAATAATTTCAAGAAAGTGTTCACCCTAACTGTGCACCGTTGCGAAGGTTCGTTGTTTCGAAGCACCACGTGATGATCGGGTGTGATAGATTCTAACGTTCGAATACAACGGGTGTTGACGAGCCTAGCATGTACAGACATGGCCTCGGAACACACGCAATACACTTAGGTTGACTTGACGAGCCTAGCATGTACAGACATGGCCTCGGAACACGGAGGACCGAAATGTTGGAAATATGCCCTAGAGGCAATAATAAATGGTTATTATTATATTTCTGTGTTCATGATAATAGTCTTTTATTCATGCTATAATTGTATTGTCCGGAAATCGTAATACATGTGTGAATACATAGACCACAACCTGTCCCTAGTAAGCCTCTAGTTGACTAGCTCGTTGATCAACAGATAGTCATGGTTTCCTGACTATGGACATAGGATGTCATTGATAACGGGATCACATCATTAGGAGAATGATGTGATGGACAAGACCCAATCCTAAGCATAGCATAAAAGATCGTGTAGTTTCGTTTGCTAGAGCTTTTCCAATGTCAAGTATCTTTTCCTTGGACCATGAGATCGTGCAACTCCCGGATACCGTAGGAGTGCTTTGGGTGTGCCAAACGTCACAACGTAACTGGGTGACTATAAAGGTGCATTACGGGTATCTCCGAAAGTGTCTGTTGGGTTGGCACGGATCGAGACTGGGATTTGTCACTCCGTGTAAACGGAGAGGTATCTCTGGGCCCACTCGGTAATGCATCATCATAATGAGCTCAATGTGACTAAGGCGTTAGTCACGGGATCATGCATTGCGGTACGAGTAAAGAGACTTGCCGGTAACGAGATTGAACTAGGTATTGGGATACCGACGATTGAATCTCGGGCAAGTAACATACCGATTGACAAAGGGAATTGCATACGGATTGATTGAATCCTCGACACCGTGGTTCACCCGATGATATCATCGTGGAACATGTGGGAGCCAACATGGGTATCCAGATCCCGCTGTTGGTTATTGACCGGAGAGGCGTCTCGGTCATGTCTGCATGTCTCCCGAACCCGTAGGGTCTACACACTTAAGGTCCGGTGACGCTAGGGTTGTAGAGATATATGTATGCGGAAACCCGAAAGTTGTTCGGAGTCCCGGATGAGATCCCGGACGTCACGAGAGGTTCCGGAATGGTCCGGAGGTGAAGAATTATATATAGGAAGTCCAGTTTTGGCCACCGGGAAAGTTTCGGGGGTTATCGGTATTGTACCGGGACCACCGGAAGGGTCCCGGGGGTCCACCGGGTGGGGCCACCTGTCCCGGAGGGCCCCGTGGGCTGAAAGTGGAGGGGAACCAGCCCCTAGTGGGCTGGGGCGCCACCTTGGGCCTCCCCCTCATGCGCCTAGGGTTGGAAACCCTAGGGGGGAGTTCCCCCTTGCCTTGGGGGGCAAGGCAACCCCTTCCCCCCTTGGCCGCCGCCCCCCCCCTTGGAGATCCCATCTCCTAGGGCTGCGCACCCCCCTTGGGGGCCTATATAAAAGGGGGGGAGGGAGGGCAGCACACTACAGCCTTTGGCGCCTCCCTCCTCCCCTGCAACACCTCTCTCTCTCGCGCAGAAGCTCGGCGAAGCCCTGCCGGAGAGCCGCTACATCCACCACCACGCCGTCGTGCTGTTGGATCTCCATCAACCTCTCCTCCCCCCTTGCTGGATCAAGAAAGGAGGAGACGTCGCTGCACCGTACGTGTGTTGAACGCGGAGGTGCCGTACGTTCGGCACTCGGTCATCGGTGATTTGGATCACGGCGAGTACGACTCCGTCATCCACGTTCATTGGAACGCTTCCGCTCGCGATCTACAACGGTATGTAGATGCACTCCCTTCCCCTCGTTGCTAGTAGACTCCATAGATGCATCTTGGTGAGCGTAGGAAAATTTTAAAATTATGCTACGATTCCCAACAGTGGCATCATGAGCCAGGCCTATGCGTAGTTACTATGCACGAGTAGAACACAAAGCAGTTGTGGGCGTTGAGTTTGCCAATTCTTCTTGCCGCTACTAGTCGTTTCTTGTTTCGGCGGCATTGTAGGATGAAGCGGCCCGGACCGACCTTACACGTACGCTTACGTGAGACTGGTTCCACCGACTGACATGCACAAGTTGCATAAGGTGGCTAGCGGGTGTCTGTCTCTCCTACTTTAGTCAGAACGGATTCGATGAAAAGGGTCCTTATGAAGGGTAAATAGAAATTGGCAAATCACGTTGTGGTCATACGTAGGTAAGAAACGTTCTTGCTAGAAACCTACAAACCACGTAAAAACTTGCAACAACAATTAGAGGACGTCTAACTTGTTTTTGCAGCAAGTGCTATGTGATGTGATATGGCCAGAAGATGTGATGAATGATATATGTGATGTATGAGATTGATCATATTCTTGTAATAGGAATCATGACTTGCATGTCGATGAGTATGACAACCGGCAGGAGCCATAGGAGTTGTCTTTATTATTTTGTATGACCTGCGTGTCATTGAATAACGCCATGTAAATTACTTTACTTTGTTGCTAAACGCGTTAGCCATAGAAGTAGAAGTAATCGTTGGCGTGACGACTTCATGAAGACACAATGATGGAGATCATGATGATGGAGATCATGGTGTCGTGCCGATGACAAAGATGATCATGGTGCCCCAAAGATGGAGATCAAAGGAGCATAATGATATTGGCCATATCATGTCACTATTTGATTGCATGTGATGTTTATCATGTTTTTGCATCTTATTTGCTTAGAACGACGGTAGCAAGTAGGATGATCCCTTATAATAATTTCAAGAAAGTGTTCACCCTAACTGTGCACCGTTGCGAAGGCTCGTCGTTTCGAAGCACCACGTGATGATCGGGTGTGATAGATTCTTACGTTCGAATACAACGGGTGTTGACGAGCCTAGCATGTACAGACATGGCCTCGGAACACACGCAATACACTTAGGTTGACTTGACGAGCCTAGCATGTACAGACATGGCCTCGGAACACGGAGGACCGAAAGGTCGAGCATGAGTCGTATAGAAGATACGATCAACATGGAGATGTTCACCGATCTTGACTAGTCCGTCTCACGTGATGATCGGACACGGCCTGGTTAAACTCGGATCATGTTTCACTTAGATGACTAGAGGGATGTCTATCTGAGTGGGAGTTCATAATCAGATGAACTTCATTATCATGAACATAGTCAAAAAGGTATTTGCAAATTATGTCATAGCTTAAGCTTTAGTTCTACTGATTAAGATATGTTCTTAGAGAAAATTTAGCTGAAAGTTGGTAGTAGCAATTATGCGGACTGGGTCCGTAAACTGAGGATTGTCCTCATTGCTACACAGAAGGCTTATGTCCTTAATGCACCGTTCGGTGTGCTGAACCTCAGCGTCGTCTGTAGATGTTACAAAACATCTGACATACACGTTTTGATAACTACGTGATAGTTCGGTGCGGTTTAGAATTGTGGCACCAAAGACGTTTCTGAAACGTCGCAGAACATGTGAGATGTTCCGAAGACTGAAATTGGGATTTCAGACTAGTGACCACGTCAAGAGGTATGAGTCCTCTGACAAGTTTCTTAAGCCTGCAAACTAAGGGAGAAAAGCTCAATCGTTGAGCGTGTGCTCAGATTGTCTGAGTGCCACAATCGCTTGAATCGAGTGGGAGTTAATCTCCCAGATGAGATAGTGATAGTTCTCCATAGTCACTGCCACCAAGCTAGTAGAGCTTCGTGATGAACTATAACATATCAAGGATAATTATGATGATCCTTGAGCTATTCGCGATGTTTGACACCGCGAGAGTAGAAATTAAGAAGGAGCATCAATTGTTGATGGTAAGTAAAACCACTAGTTTAAGAAGGGCAAGGGCAAAAGGGATACTTCATGAAACAACAAGTCGTTTGCTACTCTAGTGAAGAATCCCAAGTTTGAACCCAAACCCGAGACTAAGTGCTTCTGTAATGAGAGGAACGGTCACTGAAGCAGTACTACCCTAGATACTTGGTAGATGAGAAGGCAGGCAAGGTCGACAGAAGTATATTGGATATACGTTATATGAATGTGTACTTTACTAGTACTCCTAGCAGCACCAGGGTATTAGATACCGGTTCGGTTGCTAAGTGTTAGTAACTCGAAATAAAAGCTGCGGAATAAACGGAGACTAGCTAAAGGTGAGATGACGATGTGCGTTGGAAGTGTTTCCAAGGTTGATGTGATCAAGCATCGCATGCTCCCTCTACTATCGAGATTTGGTGTTTGCGTTGAACATGATTGGATTATGTTTATCGCAAAACGGTTATTCATTTAAGGAGAATAATGGTTACTCTGTTTATTTGAATAATACCTTCAATGGTCTTGCACCTAAAATGAATCTCGATCGTAGTGATACACATGTTCATGCCAAAAAGATATAAGATAGTAATGATAGTACCACATACTTGTGGCACTGCCACTTGAGTCATATTGGTGTAGAACGCATGAAGAAGCTCCATGTAGGTGGATCTTTGGACTCACTCATTTTTGAAAAGATTGAGACATGCGAACCATGTCTATTGGTATATGTGCATGAAGAAACTCCATGCAGATGGATCGTTTGGACTCACCTGATTATGAATCACTTGAGACATGCAAATCATACCACATGGGCAAGATGACTGAAAGTCCTCGTTTTCAGTAAGATGGAACAAGAGAGCAACTTATTGGAAGTAATACATTTTGATGTACGCAGTCCAATGAGTGCCGAGGCATGCAGTGGATATCGTTATGTTCTTACTTCACAGATGATTTGAGTAGATGCTGAGTGTATTTACTTGATGAAACACTAGTCTGAATTATTGAAAGGTTCAAGTAATTTCAGAGTGAAGTTGAAGATCGTCGTAACAAGAGGATAAAATGTCTGTGATATGATCATAGAGATGAGTATCTGAGATACGAGTTTGGCACACAATTGAGACATTGTGGAAAGTGTTTCACAATTAATACCGCCTGGAACACCATAGTGTGATGGTGTGTCCGAACATCATAACTGCACCCTATTGGATATGGTGCATACCATGATGTTTCTTATCAAATTACCACTATCGTTTATGGGTTAGGCATTAGAGACAACCGCATTCACTTTAAAAGGGGCACCACGCAATTCCGTTGAGACGACACTGTTTATAGAAACCTAAGTTGTCGTTTCTTAAAAGTTTGGGGCTGCGATGCTTATGTGAAAAAGTTTCAGGCTGATAAGCTCGAACCCAAAGCGGATAAATGCATCTTCATAGAATACCCAAAAACAGTTGGGTATACCTCCTATTTCAGATCTGGAAGCAAAAGTAATTGCTTCTAGAAACGAGTCCTTTCTCGAGGAAAAGTTTCTCTCGAAAGAATTGAGTGGGAGGATGGTGGAGACTTGATAAGGTTATTGAACCGTCGCTTCAACTAGTGTGTAGCAGGGCACAGGAAGTTGTTCCTGTGGCACCTACACCAATTGAAGTGGAAGCTTATGATAGTGATCATGAAACTTCGGATCAAGTCACTACCAAACCTCGTAGGACGACGAGGATGCGCACTACTTCAGAGTAATGCGTGATCCTGTCTTGGAAGTCATGTTGCTAGACAACAATGAACCTACAAGCTATGGAGAAGCGATGGTGGGCCCATATTCCGACGAATGGCTCGAGGCCATGAAATCCGAGATAGAATCCATGTAACAGAACAAAGCATGGACTTTGGTGAGCTTGCCCGATGATCGGCAAGCCATTGAGATAAATGGATCTTTAAGAAGAAGACGGACATGGACGGTAATGTTACCGTCTATGAAGCTCGACTTGTGGCTAAGAGTATTTTCACAAGTTCAAGGAGTTGACTACGATGAGTTTTTCTCATCCGTAGCGATGCTTAGGTCCGTCGGAATCATGTTAGCATTAGCTACATTTATGAAATCTGGCAGATGGATGTCAAAACAAGTTTCCTTACCAGTTTTCGTAAGGAAAGGTTGTATGTGATACAATCAGAAAGGTTTTGTCGATCCTAAGGATGCTAAAAGGTATGCTAGCTCCAGCGATCCTTCCATGGATCAGAGCAAGCATCTCGGAGTCAGAATATACGCTTTGATGGGGTGATCAAAGTTTTTGGGTTTATACAAAGTTTGTTAGAAACTTGTATTTACAATAAAGTGAGTGGGAGCGCTACAAACATTTCTGATAAGTATATGTGAATGACATATTGATGATCCGAAATGATGTAAAATTTCTGGAAAGCATAAAGGGTTGTTTGAAAGGAGTTTTTCAAAGGAAGACCTGGATAAAGCTGCTTACATATTGGGCATCAAGATCTATAGAGATAGATCAAGACGCCCGATGATACTTTCAAAGAACGCACACCTTGACATCTTTTTGAAAGAGTTCAAAATAGATCAGCAAAGAAGGAGTTCTTGGCTGTGTTACAAGGTGTGAGTATTGAGTGAGACTCAAGACCTGACCACAGCAGAAGATAGAGAAAGGACGAAGGTCGTCCCCTATGCTTTAGACGTAGGCTCTATAGTATGCTATGCTGTGTACCGCACATGTAGTGTGCCTTGCCATGAGTTGGTCAAGGGGGTACAATGGTGATCCGGAAAGGATCTCATGACAGCGGTCGAACTTATCCTTGGTACCTAGTGGATTAAGGAATTTTCTCGATTATGGAGGTGGAAAGGAGTTCGTCGTAAAGGGTTACGTCGATGCGAACTTTGACACTAATCCGGATGACTCTGAGTAGTAAACCGGATTCATATAGTAGAGCAATTATTTGAAATGGCTCCAAATAGCGCGTGGTAGCATCCACAATATGACATAGATATTCGTAAAGCACACGGTTCTGAAAGGTTCAGACCCGTTGACTAATAACCTCTCTCACAAGCATAACATGACCAAACCAGAACACATTGAGTGATAATCACATAGTGATGTGAACTAGATTGTTGACTCTAGTAAACTCTATAGATGTTGGTCACATGGTGATGTGACCAGTGAATGTTAATCACATGGTGATGTGAACTAGATTATTGACTCTAGTGCAAGTGGGAGACTGTTAGAAATATGCCCTAGAGGCAATAATAAATGGTTATTATTATATTTCTTTGTTCATGGTAATTGTCTATTATTCATGCTATAATTGTATTGTCCGGAAATCGTAATACATGTGTGAATACATAGACCACAACCTGTCCCTAGTAAGCCTCTAGTTGACTAGCTCGTTGATCAACAGATAGTCATGGTTTCCTGACTATGGACATTGGATGTCATTGATAACGGGATCACATCATTAGGAGAATGATGTGATGGACAAGACCCAACTTAAGCATAGCATAAAAGATCGTGTAGTTTCGTTTGCTAGAGCTTTTCCAATGTCAAGTATCTTTTCCTTAGACCATGAGATCGTGCAACTCCCGGATACCGTAGGAGTGCTTTGGGTGTGCCAAATGTCACAACGTAACTGGGTGACTATAAAGGTGCATTACGGGTATCTCCGAAAGTGTCTGTTGGGTTGGCACGGATCGAGACTGGGATTTGTCACTCCGTGTGACGGAGAGGTATCTCTGGGCCCACTCGGTAATGCATCATCATAATGAGCTCAATGTGACTAAGGCGTTAGTCACGGGATCATGCATTGCGGTACGAGTAAAGAGACTTGCCGGTAACGAGATTGAACTAGGTATTGGGATACCGACGATCGAATCTCGGGCAAGTAACATACCGATTGACAAAGGGAATTGCATACGGATTGATTGAATCCTCGACACCGTGGTTCATCCGATGAGATCATCGTGGAGCATGTGGGAGCCAACATGGGTATCCAGATCCCGCTGTTGGTTATTGACCGGAGAGGCGTCTCGGTCATGTCTGCTTGTCTCCCGAACCCGTAGGGTCTACACACTTAAGGTCCGGTGACGCTAGGGTTGTAGAGATATATGTATGCGGAAACCCGAAAGTTGCTCGGAGTCCCGGATGAGATCCCGGACGTCACGAGAGGTTCCGGAATGGTCCGGAGGTAAAGATTTATATATGGGAAGTCTTATTTTGGTCGCCGGAAAAGTTTCGCGCTTTATCGGTATTGTACCGGGAGTGCCGAAAGGGGTCCGGGGGTCCACCAAGGGGGTCCACCAGCCCCGGGGGGGCCACATGGGCTGTAAGGGGTGCGCCTTGGCCTATATGGGCCAAGGGCACCAGCCCCAAGAGGCCCATGCGCAAGAGATAAGAAAAAAGGGAGAGTCCTAAAGGGGGAAGGCACCTCCAAGGTGCCTTGGGGGGGAAGGACTCCCCCCTGGCCGCACCCTTCCTTGGAGGAAGGGGCAAGGCTGCGCCCCCCCCCCCTCTCCCTTGGCCCTATATATAGTGGGGGGAAGGGAGGGCAGCAACATCTAAGCCTTGGGCGCCTCCCTCCTCCCATGCAACACCTCTCTCTCTCGCAGAAGCTTGCGAAGCCCTGCCGGAGAGCCGCTACATCCACCACCATGCCGTCGTGCTGTTGGATCTCCATCAACCTCTCCTCCCCCCTTGCTGGATCAATAAGGAGGAGACGTCGCTGCACCGTACGTGTGTTGAACGCGGAGGTGCCGTACGTTCGGCACTCGGTCATCGGTGATTTGGATCACGGCGAGTACGACTCCGTCATCCACGTTCATTGGAACGCTTCCGCTCGCGATCTACAAGGGTATGTAGATGCACTCCCTTCCCCTCGTTGCTAGTAGACTCCATAGATGCATCTTGGTGAGCGTAGGAAAATTTTAAATTATGCTACGATTCCCAACAGTGGCATCATGAGCCAGGTCTATGCGTAGTTACTATGCATGAGTAGAACACAAAGCAGTTGTGGGCGTTGAGTTTGCCAATTCTTCTTGCCGCTACTAGTCTTTTCTTGTTTCGGCGGCATTGTAGGATGAATCGGCCCGGACCGACCTTACACGTACTCTTACGTGAGACAGGTTCCACCGACTGGCATGCACAAGTTGCATAAGGTGGCTAGCGGGTGTCTGTCTCTCCTACTTTAGTCGGAACGGATTCGATGAAAAGGGTCCTTATGAAGGGTAAATAGAAATTGGCAAATCACGTTGTGGTCATACGTAGGTAAGAAACGTTCTTGCTAGAAACCTACAAACCACGTAAAAACTTGCAACAACAATTAGAGGATGTCTAACTTGTTTTTGCAGCAAGTGCTATGTGATGTGATATGGCCAGAAGATGTGATGAATGATATATGTGATGTATGAGATTGATCATATTCTTGTAATAGGAATCACGACTTGCATGTCGATGAGTATGACAACCGGCAGGAGCCATAGGAGTTGTCTTTATTATTTTGTATGACCTGCGTGTCATTGAATAACGCCATGTAAATTACTTTACTTTGTTGCTAAACGCGTTAGCCATAGAAGTAGAAGTAATCGTTGGCGTGACGACTTCATGAAGACACAATGATGGAGATCATGATGATGGAGATCATGGTGTCGTGCCGGTGACAAAGATGATCATGGTGCCCCAAAGATGGAGATCAAAGGAGCATAATGATATTGGCCATATCATGTCACTATTTGATTGAATGTGATGTTTATCATGTTTTTGCATCTTATTTTCTTAGAACGACGGTAGCAAGTAGGATGATCCCTTATAATAATTTCAAGAAAGTGTTCACCCTAACTGTGCACCGTTGCGAAGGCTCGTCGTTTCGAAGCACCACGTGATGATCGGGTGTGATAGATTCTTACGTTCGAATACAACGGGTGTTGACGAGCCTAGCATGTACAGACATGGCCTCGGAACACACGCAATACACTTAGGTTGACTTGACGAGCCTAGCATGTACAGACATGGCCTCGGAACACGGAGGACCGAAAGGTTGAGCATGAGTCGTATAGAAGATACGATCAACATGGAGATGTTCACCGATCTTGACTAGTCCGTCTCACGTGATGATCGGACACGGCCTGGTTAAACTCGGATCATGTTTCACTTAGATGACTAGAGGGATGTCTATCTGAGTGGGAGTTCATAATCAGATGAACTTCATTATCATGAACATAGTCAAAAAGGTATTTGCAAATTATGTCATAGCTTGCGCTTTAGTTCTACTGATTAAGATATGTTCTTAGAGAAAATTTAGCTGAAAGTTGGTAGTAGCAATTATGCGGACTGGGTCCGTAAACTGAGGATTGTCCTCATTGCTACACAGAAGGCTTATGTCCTTAATGCACCGTTCGGTGTGCTGAACCTCAGCGTCGTCTGTAGATGTTACAAAACATCTGACATACACGTTTTGATAACTACGTGATATTTCGGTGCGGTTTAGAATTGTGGCACCAAAGACGTTTCTGAAACGTCGCAGAACATGTGAGATGTTCCGAAGACTGAAATTGGGATTTCAGACTAGTGCCCACGTCAAGAGGTATGAGACCTCTGACAAGTTTCTTAAGCCTGCAAACTAAGGGAGAAAAGCTCAATCGTTGAGCGTGTGCTCAGATTGTCTGAGTGCCACAATCGCTTGAATCGAGTGGGAGTTAATCTCCCAGATGAGATAGTGATAGTTCTCCATAGTCACTGCCACCAAGCTAGTAGAGCTTCGTGATGAACTATAACATATCAAGGATAATTATGATGATCCTTGAGCTATTCGCGATGTTTGACACCGCGAGAGTAGAAATCAAGAAGGAGCATCAATTGTTGATGGTTAGTAAAACCACTAGTTTAAGAAGGGCAAGGGCAAAAGGGATACTTCATGAAACAGCAAGTCGTTTGCTGCTCTAGTGAAGAATCCCAAGGTTGAACCCAAACCCGAGACTAAGTGCTTCTGTAATGAGAGGAACGGTCACTGAAGCAGTACTACCCTAGATACTTGGTAGATGAGAAGGCAGGCAAGGTCGACAGAAGTATATTGGATATACGTTATATGAATGTGTACTTTACTAGTACTCCTAGCAGCACCAGGGTATTAGATACCGGTTCGGTTGCTAAGTGTTAGTAACTCAAAATAAAAGCTGCGGAATAAACGGAGACTAGCTAAAGGTGAGATGACGATGTGCGTTGGAAGTGTTTCCAAGGTTGATGTGATCAAGCATCGCATGCTCCCTCTACTATCGAGATTTGGTGTTTGCGTTGAACATGATTGGATTATGTTTATCGCAAAACGGTTATTCATTTAAGGAGAATAATGGTTACTCTGTTTATTTGAATAATACCTTCAATGGTCTTGCACCTAAAATGAATCTCGATCGTAGTGATACACATGTTCATGCCAAAAAGATATAAGATAGTAATGATAGTACCACATACTTGTGGCACTGCCACTTGAGTCATATTGGTGTAGAACGCATGAAGAAGCTCCATGTAGGTGGATCTTTGGACTCACTCATTTTTGAAAAGATTGAGACATGCGAACCATGTCTATTGGTATATGTGCATGAAGAAACTCCATGCAGATGGATCGTTTGGACTCACCTGATTATGAATCACTTGAGACATGCAAATCATACCACATGGGCAAGATGACTGAAAGTCCTCGTTTTCAGTAAGATGGAACAAGAGAGCAACTTATTGGAAGTAATACATTTTGATGTACGCAGTCCAATGAGTGCCGAGGCATGCAGTGGATATCGTTATGTTCTTACTTCACAGATGATTTGAGTAGATGCTGAGTGTATTTACTTGATGAAACACTAGTCTGAATTATTGAAAGGTTCAAGTAATTTCAGAGTGAAGTTGAAGATCGTCGTAACAAGAGGATAAAATGTCTGTGATATGATCATAGAGATGAGTATCTGAGATACGAGTTTGGCACACAATTGAGACATTGTGGAAAGTGTTTCACAATTAATACCGCCTGGAACACCATAGTGTGATGGTGTGTCCGAACATCATAACTGCACCCTATTGGATATGGTGCATACCATGATGTTTCTTATCAAATTACCACTATCGTTTATGGGTTAGGCATTAGAGACAACCGCATTCACTTTAAAAGGGGCACCACGCAATTCCGTTGAGACGACACCGTTTAGAGAAACCTAAGTTGTCGTTTCTTAAAAGTTTGGGGCTGCGATGCTTATGTGAAAAAGTTTCAGGCTGATAAGCTCGAACCCAAAGCGGATAAATGCATCTTCATAGAATACCCAAAAACAGTTGGGTATACCTCCTATTTCAGATCTGGAAGCAAAAGTAATTGCTTCTAGAAACGAGTCCTTTCTCGAGGAAAAGTTTCTCTCGAAAGAATTGAGTGGGAGGATGGTGGAGACTTGATAAGGTTATTGAACCGTCGCTTCAACTAGTGTGTAGCAGGGCACAGGAAGTTGTTCCTGTGGCACCTACACCAATTGAAGTGGAAGCTTATGATAGTGATCATGAAACTTCGGATCAAGTCACTACCAAACCTCGTAGGACGACGAGGATGCGCACTACTTCAGAGTAATGCGTGACCCTGTCTTGGAAGTCATGTTGCTAGACAACAATGAACCTACAAGCTATGGAGAAGCGATGGTGGGCCCATATTCCGACGAATGGCTCGAGGCCATGAAATCCGAGATAGAATCCATGTAACAGAACAAAGCATGGACTTTGGTGAGCTTGCCCGATGATCGGCAAGCCATTGAGATAAATGGATCTTTAAGAAGAAGACGGACATGGACGGTAATGTTACCGTCTATGAAGCTCGACTTGTGGCAAAGAGTATTTTCACAAGTTCAAGGAGTTGACTACGATGAGTTTTTCTCATCCGTAGCGATGCTTAGGTCCGTCGGAATCATGTTAGCATTAGCTACATTTATGAAATCTGGCAGATGGATGTCAAAACAAGTTTCCTTACCAGTTTTCGTAAGGAAAGGTTGTATGTGATACAATCAGAAAGGTTTTGTCGATCCTAAGGATGCTAAAAGGTATGATAGCTCCAGCGATCCTTCCATGGATCAGAGCAAGCATCTCGGAGTCAGAATATACGCTTTGATGGGGTGATCAAAGTTTTTGGGTTTATACAAAGTTTGTTAGAAACTTGTATTTACAATAAAGTGAGTGGGAGCGCTACAAACATTTTTGATAAGTATATGTGAATGACATATTGATGATCCGAAATGATGTAAAATTTCTGGAAAGCATAAAGGGTTGTTTGAAAGGAGTTTTTCAAAGGAAGACCTGGATAAAGCTGCTTACATATTGGGCATCAAGATCTATAGAGATAGATCAAGACGCCCGATGATACTTTCAAAGAACGCACACCTTGACATCTTTTTGAAAGAGTTCAAAATAGATCAGCAAAGAAGGAGTTCTTGGCTGTGTTACAAGGTGTGAGTATTGAGTGAGACTCAAGACCTGACCACAGCAGAAGATAGAGAAAGGACGAAGGTCGTCCCCTATGCTTTAGACGTAGGCTCTATAGTATGCTATGCTGTGTACCGCACATGTAGTGTGCCTTGCCATGAGTTGGTCAAGGGGGTACAATGGTGATCCGGAAAGGATCTCATGACAGCGGTCGAACTTATCCTTAGTACCTAGTGGATTAAGGAATTTTTCTCGATTATGGAGGTGGAAAGGAGTTCGTCGTAAAGGGTTACGTCGATGCGAACTTTGACACTAATCCGGATAACTCTGAGTAGTAAACCGGATTCGTATAGTAGAGCAATTATTTGAAATGGCTCCAAATAGCGCGTGGTAGCATCCACAAGATGACATAGATATTCGTAAAGCACACGGTTCTGAAAGGTTCAGACCCGTTGACTAATAACCTCTCTCACAAGCATAACATGACCAAACCAGAACACATTGAGTGATAATCACATAATGATGTGAACTAGATTGATGACTCTAGTAAACTCTTTAGATGTTGGTCACATGGTGATGTGACCAGTGAGTGTTAATCACATGGTGATGTGAACTAGATTATTGACTCTAGTGCAAGTGGGAGACTGTTGGAAATATGCCCTAGAGGCAATAATAAATGGTTATTATTATATTTCTTTGTTCATGGTAATTGTCTATCATTCATGCTATAATTGTATTGTCCGGAAATCGTAATACATGTGTGAATACATAGACCACAACCTGTCCCTAGTAAGCCTCTAGTTGACTAGCTCGTTGATCAACAGATAGTCATGGTTTCCTGACTATGGACATTGGATGTCATTGATAACGGGATCACATCATTAGGAGAATGATGTGATGGACAAGACCCAACTTAAGCATAGCATAAAAGATCGTGTAGTTTCGTTTGCTAGAGCTTTTCCAATGTCAAGTATCTTTTCCTTAGACCATGAGATCGTGCAACTCCCGGATACCGTAGGAGTGCTTTGGGTGTGCCAAACGTCACAACGTAACTGGGTGACTATAAAGGTGCATTACGGGTATCTCTGAAAGTGTCTGTTGGGTTGGCACGGATCGAGACTGGGATTTGTCACTCCGTGTGACGGAGAGGTATCTCTGGGCCCACTCGGTAATGCATCATCATAATGAGCTCAATGTGACTAAGGCGTTAGTCACGGGATCATGCATTGCGGTACGAGTAAAGAGACTTGCCGGTAACGAGATTGAACTAGGTATTGGGATACCGACGATCGAATCTCGGGCAAGTAACATACCGATTGACAAAGGGAATTGCATACGGATTGATTGAATCCTCGACACCGTGGTTCATCCGATGAGATCATCGTGGAGCATGTGGGAGCCAACATGGGTATCCAGATCCCGCTGTTGGTTATTGACCGGAGAGGCGTCTCGGTCATGTCTGCTTGTCTCCCGAACCCGTAGGGTCTACACACTTAAGGTCCGGTGACGCTAGGGTTGTAGAGATATATGTATGCGGAAACCCGAAAGTTGCTCGGAGTCCCGGATGAGATCCCGGACGTCACGAGAGGTTCCGGAATGGTCCGGAGGTAAAGATTTATATATGGGAAGTCTTATTTTGGTCGCCGGAAAAGTTTCGCGCTTTATCGGTATTGTACCGGGAGTGCCGAAAGGGGTCCGGGGGTCCACCAAGGGGGTCCACCAGCCCCGGGGGGGCCACATGGGCTGTAAGGGGTGCGCCTTGGCCTATATGGGCCAAGGGCACCAGCCCCAAGAGGCCCATGCGCAAGAGATAAGAAAAAAGGGAGAGTCCTAAAGGGGGAAGGCACCTCCGAGGTGCCTTGGGGGGGAAGGACTCCCCCCTGGCCGCACCCTTCCTTGGAGGAAGGGGCAAGGCTGCGCCCCCCCCTCCCTTGGCCCTATATATAGTGGGGGGAAGGGAGGGCAGCAACATCTAAGCCTTGGGCGCCTCCCTCCTCCCATGCAACACCTCTCTCTCTCGCAGAAGCTTGCGAAGCCCTGCCGGAGAGCCGCTACATCCACCACCACGCCGTCGTGCTGTTGGATCTCCATCAACCTCTCCTCCCCCCTTGCTGGATCAATAAGGAGGAGACGTCGCTGCACCGTACGTGTGTTGAACGCGGAGGTGCCGAACGTTCGGCACTCGGTCATCGGTGATTTGGATCACGGCGAGTACGACTCCGTCATCCACGTTCATTGGAACGCTTCCGCTCGCGATCTACAAGGGTATGTAGATGCACTCCCTTCCCCTCGTTGCTAGTAGACTCCATAGATGCATCTTGGTGAGCGTAGGAAAATTTTAAATTATGCTACGATTTCCAACACGCACGAAGGTAACCGGTGATGACGATGTGTTTGCCACTCCTCGGAGGACGTCTTTTCTTCTTTGTAGCTCTGTGTTCCATGTCAATAGCCAGGTTGGCCGGTGGTACCATGTTATATGGGTTGGACCCGGTTTTCCGTCAATTAACTTGGCAATTCTCACTCTCTTCTTAATAAACGATTGCCACACCTACGGTTAGGCAAGTTTGAGACTAAGTTTGGTTTGAGACTAAGTTTGCCAAAGATTGCCATACCTAAGGTTAGGCAAGTTTGATCAACTTAGATATGTGTTTGGTTCAAGCCACATCTTAGGCAAGCCACACTAGGGTCCCACATCACATACACTCAAAAAGTGTGGTAAGATTCTCTTAGGCTTGCCAACTTATGGCTCTCATTTTGAAGAAGTAACCTTAGGCAAGTTTGACAATATTGTATGGCAAAGTGTGACACTCCTAGGTCTAGAACCAAACAACCCCGAAAATGGCAAGCCTTTTGCCTCGTTTCAAAAACGAAAAGTTTTGCAGCCAAAACCTGCCGTTCATTTTTGGCAACTTTTAGATGAAGCCAGAGGCCATTTCAAACGCGAACCAGATTCAACTGAGTTAAACGTTCACCTTTTGACAGGACGAGCAGGGAACCCACGTAGGCAGCTATATAGACCCAGGCGGCATAGCCATAGGTGGTAGCGACGCAGAGGGATTAATATGGAATCGACGCGCCGGCCGGCCGGCCGTCCGGCCCTGCTGCTGGCTGGTGCCACACGGAAACCGATCAAAATGCATATACTAGTACCCCCGCTGGTACGCCGCGGTGGTACCAGCATGTAGGAGTAGTAGTATATGCATGCACAGTACCGCGCCTGCATGCAACGCAACGGTGGATGGTGGAAATGTGACGTGTTGTCTGAAGGAATTGAATGGAAGAACCGGATCAGAAGCATGCTGGTGCTGGTGCTGGTCAGGAGGCGTCTAGTCTTGTAAAGTCAGTGGCCAGGGCCTCACAAACTGGCTGGAGCTGCGGGTGAGAAACAGGCGCGTGCAGCGCCTAGCTGAATGCCTTGTCCTCTCCATCCATCCATCCATCCATCCGTCTCCAATCTCTTGAGTTGGATCGGTGCAAGAGACATACACATACTAATGTACTGTATTTGTCTCTGTTTCTTTCTTCGATTTCGTGTTGAGTTGTTT
The DNA here is from genome assembly GCF_018294505.1 of Triticum aestivum. Lineage (NCBI taxonomy): Eukaryota > Viridiplantae > Streptophyta > Magnoliopsida > Poales > Poaceae > Triticum > Triticum aestivum. Next base: position 37,537,086 of record NC_057796.1, read on the forward strand.
GCCTACGGCCAACCACAGGAGCTAGATCCTTTTGCCGCCTACTCATTGGTGCATCATTGTGTCGTTGATCCGACTGCACGCCCTGCGTGCTCGGCCTTTTGTTCGTGGAGAGAAAAGAGAACAACATAAAACTAGGTTTTCAATCTGTGAAAGAACAAATATCACGCGCGTATATCAATCTGTGCAATCCATGTACGCTCAAAACATGGCACGTACATACGTGCCAGGCTGCCAGTATTGTATATTGCACCCGTAGTATATAAGAAATTAATCCAGAACATTCAGACGGTGACATGTTCATTGCTCATTTCGTGTACACACGCATGCTTGCATGTACCTGCTGTGTGTAACATCTTCCGCATATATTTGCATGGATTCCAAGTATCAGACACACATCACATGCATGCATATTAGTTGCACCCACGTACATACAACGGTACAATAATAACCGAAATGTCATGTTTCTGCATTCACGCATGTCCGTGTGTGCAAATGTGATGTGTATATGTAAAAAGTATGTAATGTACACCCAAGACACAGTAAACTCAAAGGCGCAGTGCATAGCCGTAGTAACAGAAAGTTATTGCTAATTCTGGTACGTACTTGGTCCCAAATATATATCCAAGATACGCGCGAATGGTATCGTCTACGTACACTTAACTCCTTGGCCCGTTTTTCTCTCCTCGTGTCAGACCCGCTACACGTACGTGCCCAGCCGTGTGTACCTGGCCAGCCTAGTTACTCCAGCCGTACATGTAAACAAAAATATTTGCTCCAGCGTGCCTGTGGCTGCGTGTGTGTATGTGCGTCTGATCGATTTGATAGATCGGTCGAGGAGTTGACCGGGATGCCATGCTCATATTACTACAACCTCCAAAAGTATTTATTGTTAGGGCTACTGCAGCGGCAGTATCATCTTATTACAGACTAGTCCATGCAGGACGTAGTAGGATGGATGCTACCTGCAGTATGCATGCGCTGTGTGTCTGCGTTGATCTCTGTGGTGTTCTGCGTGTCTCTGGCTCTCGGGAATACGATCCATGTACAGTACGTAGCGGCAGCATGCACGCACCGGCCTACATGCATGCAACGTCACGCGAGATCTCCTCTCTTCCGCGGATCGGCGGTGCCAGCGGCACAGTAGTATTTTCTAGTCGTATTATTCATTCTTCTTCTCTGGCTTCCTTCCATGGCTCGACAAAGTTGACAAACTTATTGCTTGTCAGTAAGCGTTCACTCCTGTCAGAACGGAAGAAAAGGCTACCCCGCTTTCTCTCTCTAGAACTCTAGCTGGGTGATAGCTTCTTCCTCGCTAGGCGCTAGCTGGTTGTTTCACCATGAAAGGCGACCTCAGCTCCGGCCCGCCGGCCCGCCGGCCTTCGTGATGTCCCGTCTCCTCAGTGGTGTACTGTTGAATATATACAGCTAGCTAGCTATAGGCTTTGGGGTTCAGTTAATTGGCAAGAGAGAGAGAGAGAGAGAGAGTAATTAAGGGTGAACAGAGACAGGACCATAACAGCTTTCAGAGGGTACTTGCAGCCGGAAGATTTCAGAAGTAATTAAAGTACTCTGCGTGCGGTACTGCGTGTGTGTGTGGGCAGTGAAGAACCAAGCAGGTCCTCACGTGATGCCATTATTTATGTTTTTATTTCTGTACTAATGGTAACAATCTATGATTTACATGTATTTTTTGTACTAGAGGAAACACGTTATGATGCATGCTGGACAGTTGGATGTGTACTAAGGGCATCTCCAAACGCAGACCCTCGAACCGCCCCATCCGTCCGGATCGCGGCTCATACGTGTTTTGTCACCTGTTCTCACCCAAAACCCTCTCCGTCGCCCGCGGCCTTTCCCGTCCAAAGTGGTCAGTGCCGCATTCATTCCGGCCCAGAGCAGTCGTAACCTCTCACATTGCTCTGACATTGAAGCGGCGCGCTGGCCGAGGCAGTGCACGCGCCTTCTCTGCGTTTAAAGGACAACCTGTCCATCCGCGTCCCTCCATTAAACATATGCGGTTGCCGAGGAACCTACTCCGGCGCCACCCGTCTATCCGTCTGCCGCCCACCGTTAATCATCTCGTCGCACGGCCTGCTATCCACCCGCTATAAAAACTCCAAGCCCGGCAACAGCCGCATCCAACCACCTCAGCTCCCTATCACATCTCACCTGACATGGCCTTCTTGAGCTCCAAAGCCCCGTGGGACAACCTCTCATCCGAACTGAAGAAGGAGATCGCCGCCATTGCGGTCGGCTGGCACGCCGACAGAGAAAGTGCTCTCTGGAGGCTAGCGCTGCTGACAAGCCAATGGAAGAGGTGGGCGACGACGAGCCGGCGCCACCATCCTGGCTGAGGAGCATGCTGACCAGGCCTAGAAACTCCGCTTCCTCGAGGACATGGTGTTGGAAAAGCGGAGGAGCAACTCGTCGTTAGCACGGGCATCACGGAGGATGTGGACGTGGATGAGCAGGAAGCGTTGTTCCTATCCTACCTCTTTGCCTGTGAAATCCGCTGTGAGCGGTGGCGGTACCGCGTCCTGCACGCGGAAAAAAACGGCCTTAACGGAGATCGACAAGGCGGCTGATGAAGTTTACGGCAAGGACGCGGATGATGTCGCCAGCTCCGCATCGACCGTACCCAGCCACCATGACGACGAAGCTGGCACGTCCGCCGGCGCCGTCGGCAGCGCGGAAGAGTAGAGCATTGGAGTCCGCTGCGCTTGGAGCCCACAAAGGACACCACTCTCACTCCTATTGAAGTTATGCTTGGTAAGCTCATCATCGTCGGCTAATTAGCCGCTTGCCGGCTTCGCGGAGGTGGAGTTTCATTTTTCAGGGCTCATGACCGGCTGTTGAGCTGCCGGACATGGGGACCAGGCGCTGGCGACCATTTAGACTAGGTTAGAATAGGGTTTAGTCCAAATATGTTGAAAATGTAATGCATGTGCTCTGGTTTAGATGTAAATAATCCGATTTTATGTAAAAGTTATCCAAGTTTCAATGAAACTCGTCCAATTTGTTTAAATTTCATCTTTTTTATATTTTCATTAAATTCCGTTCAAATTGTCTCCGGACATTTGCGACTACGGTTGGATGGCTGGCTCCCGCATCAGTGTCGCGGACTGGTTCCCATCGGTCCAGGGACGGACGCGGCGTCCGGTTTGGCAGTCAAACATTGGAGATGCCCTAATAGAATTTTTTTAAACATAAAAATACATTTTAATGCTAAGTTTTAAGGGAGTACCTAGAACTCATCTAGATGAGACGTAATTTGGTCTCATTCATCTGAAAAACAAGAACGGATACAACCCATATCAGCACACACGCATCTTATAGCACCACATCCAATGGCTATAAAAGGTGAATGAGACCAAATTAAATCTCATCTAGATGAGTTGTAGCAAAACTGAAGTTTTAATGAAGTGGGTCACGCGTCCAAATTTTTACTCAGCGTCTCCCAAATAAAAAATGGCACAATTTTTAACTCATAACAATATCGGCAAAAAAATAACTTTAAGTATTATATCAATATGAATATTTTGATGAAAATGTAAAAATACATTGCTGTGAATAAATAGTGATGCTGATTTCTACATAGTCTTTGACGTGTAATTTTGGGCCAGAATTTAATATGAATATTTTGGTAAAAAATACAAAATTACAATATTATGGAAAAATTCAAGACAAATTTACTGCCACTATATTCTCGGGATTAATAAATTACGGGCTGTTTTGATTCCAAGGAATTTCACAGGGTGTTTGTTGGAGGATTATTATCCTTAGATTTTTTTTCTGTATTGGTTGTTTGATTCATCATTCATAGAATTCTATAGAAATGCACCTCAGGAATGGTTTTTACTACATACCATATGTAATCTAGCATCCGCTCCAACCTATTGGAAAATCCTTTTTTCTTTTCTTTTGTGATGCAATCAAATAAACTCAAACCATGTAGGATTCGAATGGGCATGGCAACTCATTCCTATGTGTCTTTTTATTTCTGCGTTTTTACAACCCTGCAGATCATTTTATTTTTGAGAAATACCCTGCAAATCAAATTGGCCCTACTAGTCAAAGTTTGATGGTGTTGACTAGCCTAGTCATCTATTTTCGAACATTGGTGGTTACCACTCTTGCATGCTCCAAGCCTCCAACCACTAACCGAGGGAAGTGAATCTTGGATGAGGATACTGACTCTGCATGCATGCTACTAGCTAGTACTGCCGCCGCATCCTAAAAGGTTGAAATGTTAATACTACCACAGTACACCACCAATTGCAAAGGCACCCAACTTTATGTCTTGCTATCACACTCTCTTATGTGATCTGATCAAAGGCTATCTAGCTGCTACTGTGGCTGGCCGGCCTGCATGCAGTAACTACACAAACATGTATACGACCCCTTGCTAGACTTTTTACTGGTGCAATAACTTAACAGAAACAAAAACACGAGGGTATCCTTCTGTCTTACTGCTCCTGCAGTCCTAGTAAGTAGGCATTGATTGATTGTCATGCATGCACATCGGCATATACAATTCTTTCTTGAAGAATTCAGTCGGTACACACCGATCAGTACCACTAGCTGGAGTAGTATTCACTCACTGACCACACAGCTGCTGATCATCTCCAATTCAAAACACATTCTTCCCCAGCACCTCTTTTATGGCCCTGTGTGTGCATCAGCTAGCTAGCTAGCTGTGCATTTGCATGCATATTGAACTCATCTGCATGCGAAATAAACATCTTGTCTCTCCCTGTTCCTCTCCTCTTTTTTTTTTGAACTTTTCTGCTCCTATCCATCTCTCTTTCTCTCTCCATCCCTCCCCCCTTCATCCATTAATACATTCATTGTGTCTCTGTGCAATGGTTAAGTGGCACACTATACATACATATTCTTTTTTTTTGCGCATAACTATACATACATATTCGTATGCACGTACACAAGGATGTATGCATGTCCTCGGTAGCTAGCTTTGCTTTGGCTTTGCACTCTTGTAGCCAGTAGCCATAGGCCAATGGCTATGATGCAGCACTTCTCTGCTTGCAATCGATGTTGCAATTACTAGTAACCTGTGTGCAGCTAGGAGCTATATAGCGTGTATTTATATGCAAGTAGTGAAGCTATATAGTTGTTTTTTTTTTTTGCGATGGAAGCTATATAGGAGAGGTCTCCCTATCTACTCCCTGCCGTGGGACTGAAATCTTGCACCAGAGCTTCTAAAAGAAAACACAAAAGGTGAAGGGCTGCATGTAACACTAAATGAGATCATATCTTTCCTCAAAAAGAAAAGAAAAAGAAGAGATCATATCTAACTACACTATTGGGAATTAGGAACCAGGCCGGACATTGCATCGGGGGACGGGCTCCAGGGAGCCCGTTATTTGTATTATCATCGAAGATACTTTTTCCACATATCAAAAAATTCTGAAAAAATATACACGTAAGAAAATATTTGTAGTATACATGTACGTATTTTCATGAACACAATACATAGATCAAAATGTTTTTTATTTGTTGTATTTGGGTTTGTTTTTTTGTCTTTTTTCTGTAGCCTGCAAATAATAGTATTATTCGGTGAAACTTTACAAATACCTACAGAACATGTATATGTATTTGTAGACTTGTTTTTGATTTTTGAACTTAGGGACGTGTAGAAAATTCAACAAAAGAAAAGGAATTTCAAAAGAAAATCAAATGTTAGAAAAAGTGAATCATTCATAAAAAATATGTATTACATAAATAGTGCACATTTTTCATTTGACTAGCTTGACCCTTGACACCCACAGTTTCTGTTTACAATACTTCTGATAGTTTCAAATTTCATCACATAAGCTTTCTAGGAAATTTGTATTATAAAAATAAGTGCAGATCACCCCTTCATTTGTAATCCAAGCCTAAATTCTTACATTTTCTATTTTTCCTCATTCTAAAATGCATACTTGTTTTTAATCCATGTGGCCATTGTATCATAAATAAAGTTTGACATTAAGTGCCCCGTAAGAAAAACAACCCAACTCCAATAACAGTTAGATCACACTCCTGAACTCTAGAAGTCATTTACTTTACCTCCTCCACCCAAATTGTGGTGGTTTTGGTTGTACGTCAAGGTGTCAATATTAGTGATGGCAAAATGTCCATGTGGGAAACAACAGTTATGTAACCATAGCCCATAATGGAAAATAGTAAATCCAATTATTAACTAAATAATCAGTAATTTTAGGAAAGTTGTATTTTTTAAATAATGAACTTTAGAATATGATGTAGATACTTTATAAAGGTAAAAAATACATTTTTGTCTAAACTAAGGAAAATAATTAAATAAAATAAAATCACAAATTTTGTTAAAAGCAAAAAATATTTCTGGATGAAAGTAGTTAGTTAGATACCTAGATAAGGTTCACATATTTTTCTTATGCTACATTTTTGTTAGTATTATATTTTATACCTTATCTTTAATGTGAAAATTTATTTCAAATATGAATTATTTCTTTTTCTGAAACTGCCTTATCCCTAAAATGCTCTATTATTGTAATTCTTTGTGTATATTTTCTATGGCCTCAATCTGAACTAATACTTTGTATCCATGTGGAAACATATGTCAGAACAAAGCACTGGCAACTAAATGACACATTAGTCAAAATGACTTGATTCCAATATTGGCTAGATCATACTCCCCATTCTCGGAATCATCTATTACCCCCTCCACTCTATTTTAGCGCTTTTGGCTATCATGACACCTAGGTGTCAATAATATTAGCGTTATAATGTCCATGTGGTAAAAAACAAGATGAGGACAACTAAAAAGTCAGAATAATAAATCCAAACATTCAAACAAACATAAAATAGCTATTACTAAAAAATACAAAGAACGAGAACTCAGAACTTGAATAGTGTGAAAATTATTTAAAATTTGTAAGATACAAAAAAAGAAAAGTGAAGGGGGAGGGGGCTATGGACAAGCTAGAAAAACATATACACAAACTTTAAATATATTTTAATTAATATTTACATGCTATTATATTTCTGATCATCTTGGAGATGTTGATTACTAAAATTATCCAGTTTCCGTTTTTATGAAACTCCATTTTTTTCTAAAAAATCTCCCTATTTTCTATTAGTGTTTCTTTGCTAACTGTGTCAAAATTATTTCACAAGAACTATTGACACCTAAGCGACATGTTAC
>NC_057796.1:37544714-37577256 GCF_018294505.1 Triticum aestivum
GGGGGGGTGGTGGTGGTGGTGGTAAGTCAACGAGTTTGAGATTTTTCTATCCACATGACCATTATATCACAATAAGGAGTCACACTTAACAATCGAACTACAATACCGATTAGAGCACACTCCTAAGAATCATTTACCAGGCCATGTCCTCCCAAATCGTGGTGGCTTCGGTTGTTGCAACATCTAGGCGTCAATATTATTCACAGTGTCATGTCTATGTGGTAAACACATAGTTGAGTAATTGTAACCTAGTTTGGAAAACATTAAACCCAAATATTAAATAAATACTAACTTTTGGTGAAAAATTTATTTTTTTCCAAAGGAATTTCATAAAGTAGGGTAGAAACAATTTCAAAATTTAAAAAGTCATCATAAATTAATGAAAATAAACAAAGAAAAATAGTAGATAAAAGATAAACATAGAAAAAATAGCATCGAGAAAGGAAATTGTAGAAATGTCTAAAAGTGCATTTAAAATCTTACCAAAACTTCAAATGGTTAAGCATATACCTAGATATCATCAAATTATTTTATGTGATAAAAATATCATTATTACACTATATAATTTAATTTCATCATTTTTTATATTTATCTTTGTTTTGAAATTCTACTTAACATATCTTCCAAATCATCTTTTCTTGTAATACAACTTGTTCATTTTCTAGTTGTAGACCCACATTTCTTTCCATGTGGGTGATGAGTGTTATTTTTACGCTCATCATACCGTAGTTTAAACCAGTATTATCTTATAAATCTGAGATATTCACTCCGATATTACTACTAATGACTAATCGAATGCAAGATATTGCGAAATCCTCACTTCATTTTGTTTCCACGGGAAACTGGGCTCTATATTGGTAAAATCAAGCATATACATGGAAAGGAACAAAATGAAGATAGAGGAGATTAAGTGGGAGGCACAACAGAAGCAACAGAGCGCAAGACAATGTTAGGTATGGGCGCAAGTGCTCGTACCAGGTGCCCACGACACCGCCTCATCCAACCAAGCAACTATTACAAAGGGGCCTTTGTCAAATTTGCAACACAACAGTCGCCAGAACCACATCTCCGCACCAAAGGCCATTCACCAACCCTAGCCGCCGCCATTTCCCATCTCATCTCCATAGCCGCTGCCATTACCATCACGGCAGCAAACCACCTCCAAGTTAGCCATACTTATTATCGTTTATCGCAACCGACAACCATTGTACGACATATTATAATAAAGCATTCATCTTGATGTGTTCTTCAATGATTTCTTCTTGTGATCCAATCGCCATGTTTGTGTAATTTGGTATGGTCATGGGTTGAGGCATGGCCTTGCAACCCGATGTGTTTGTTTGAGGAATCAATGGAAGGACTTTGAACTAATGTCATCTATGTGTGAAATAAATTGCATCATAGTTGTGTCTTTTCTCTCTCGCGTTATTCAACCCTGCAGGTACCCAGGATCACGGAGTTCGAGCCACGAGGAGGTTAAGGGAAGGGATAACGTGAAGCTCTTTTTGTAAGGCTAGTGATAAAAAGGTTTAGTATGGTAGCGTGGATCCATTCTGTGGGGATACATGAGGTGTAGTCATTAGACACCCAATGCTTTTGTCCGATTTATCCTAATAATCGAGGTAACCACACGCCATGGAAAGGGCCTACGGTTGGACAACTAACTCTTTATGCAGGGCACATTCCGGTTAAGACGTAATTTGGACGCATTACTGATGTCTACTACATAACTTTATTCTTGTAGACTCCGTTAGGCTTCTAAGCGCAAAGTTTTGTAGGACAACAAAAAATTTCCCTCAAGTGGATGACCTTATTGGGAACGTAGTAATTTCAAAAAAATTCCTACGCACATGGTGATGCATAGCAACGAGAGGGGAGAGTGTTGTCTACGTACCCTCATAGACCGTAAGCGGAAGCGTTATGACAACATGGTTGATGTAGTCGTACGTCTTCACGATTGACCGATCCTAGTACCGAAAGTACGACACCTCCGCGATCTACACATGTTCGGCTCGGTCACGTCCCACGAACTCACGATCCAGCAGAGTGTCGAGGGAGAGCTTCGTCTGCACGACGGCGTGATGACGGTGATGATGAAGCTACCGGCGCAGGGCTTCGCCTAAGCACTGCAACGATATGATCGAGGTGGATTATGGTGGAGGGGGGCACCGCACACGGCTAAGAGATCAATGATCAACTTGTGTGTCTATGAGGTGCCCCCTGGCCACGTATATAAAGTATGGAGGGAGGAGGAGGCCGGCCCTCATAGGGCGCGCCCAAAGTGTGGAGTAGGAAAAAGGGAAGGGAGAAGGAGAAGGAAGGAAGGGGGCGCCCCCTTTCCCTGGTTCAATTCGGACTAGTCCATGGGGAAGGGGCGCGGCCACCCTTGAGGCCTTTCTCTCCTTTCCCGTATGGCCCATTAAGGCCCAATACGAATTCCCGAACTCTTCGGTACTCCAAAAAATACCCGAACCACTCGAAACCTTTCCGATGTCCGAATATAGCCTTCCAATATATCGATCTTTACGTCTCGACCATTTCGAGACTCCTCGTCATGTCCCCGATCTCATCCGGGACTCCGAACAAACTTCGGTCATCAAATCACATAACTCATAATACAAATCGTCACAGAACGTTAAGCATGCGGACCCTACGGGTTCGAGAACTATGTAGACATGACCGAGACTCATCTCCGGTCAATAACCAATAGCGGAACCTGGATGCTCATATTGGTTCCTACATATTCTACGAAGATCTTTATAGGTCAAACCGCATAACAACATACGTTGTTCCCTTTGTCATCGGTATGTTACTTGCCCGAGATTCGATCGTCGATATCTCAATACCTAGTTCAATCTCGTTACCGGCAAGTCTCTTTACTCGTTCCGTAATGCATCATCCCGCAACTAACTCATTAGTCACATTGCTTGCAAGGCTTATAGTGATGTGCATTACCGAGAGGACCCAGAGATACCTCTCCGACAATCGGAGTGACAAATCCTAATCTCGATCTATGCTAACTCAATAAACACCATCGGAGACACCAGTAGAGCATCTTTATAATCACCCAGTTACATTGTGACGTTTGATAGCACACAAGGTGTTCCTCCGGTATTCGGGAGTTGCATAATCTCATAGTCTGAGGAACATGTATAAGTCATGAAGAAAGCAGTAGCAATAAAACTGTAATGATCATAATGCTAAGCTAACGAATGGGTCTTGTCCATCACATCATTCTTCTAATGATGTGATCCCGTTCATCAAATGACAACACATGTCTATGGTTAGTAAACATAACCATCTTTGATAGACGAGCTAGTCTAGTAGAGGCATACTAGGGACACTTTGTTTTGTCTATGTATTCACACATGTACTAAGTTTCCGGTTAATACAATTCTAGCATGAATAATAAACATTTATCATGAAATAAGGAAATAAATAATAACATTATTATTGCCTCTAGGGCATATTTCCTTCAGTCTCCCACTTGCACTAGAGTCAATAATCTAGTTCACATCGCCATGTGATTTAACACCAATAGTTCACATCACCATGTGATTAACACCCATAGTTCACATTGCCATGTGACCAACACTCAAAGTGTTTACTAGAGTCAGTAATCTTAGTTCACATCGCCATGTGATTAACACCCAAAGAGTACTAAGGTGTGATCATGTTTTGCTTGTGAGAGAAGTTTAGTCAACGGGTCTGCCATATTCAGATCCGTATGTATTTTGCAAATTTCTATGTCAACAATGCTCTGCACGGAGCTACTCTAGCTAATTTCTCCACTTTCAATATGTATCCAGATTGAGACTTAGAGTCATCTGGATCAACGTCAAAACTTGCATCGACGTAACCCTTTACGACGAACCTTTTGTCACCTCCATAATCGAGAAACATATCCTTATTCCACTAAGGATAATTTTGACCGCTGTCCAGTGATCTACCCCTAGATCACTATTGTACTCCCTTGCCAAACTTAGTGTAGGGTATACAATAGATCTGGTACACAACATGGCATACTTCATAGAACCTATGGCTGAGGCATAGGGAATGACTTTCATTCTCTTTCTATCTTCTGCCGTGGTCGGGCTTTGAGTCTTACTCAATTTCACACCTTGCAATACAGGCAAGAACTCCTTCTTTGACTGTTCCATTTTGAACTACTTCAAAAATTTGTCAAGGTATGTACTCATTGAAAAAACTTTATCAAGCGTCTTGATCTATCTCTATAAATCTTGATGCTCAATATGTAAGCAGCTTCATCGAGGTCTTTCTTTGAAAAACTTCTTTCAAACACTCCTTTATGCTTTCCAGAAAATTCTACATCATTTCCAATCAACAATATGTCACTCACATATACTTATCAGAAAGGCTGTAGTGCGCCCACTCACTTTCTTGTAAATACAAGCTTCACCGCAAGTCTGTATAAAACCATATGCTTTGATCTCACTATCAAAGCGTATATCCAACTCTGAGAGGCTTGCACGAGTCCATAAATGGATCACTAGAGCTTGCACACTTTGTTAGCACTTTTAGGATCGACAAAACCTTCTGGTTGCATCATATACAACTCTTCTTTAATAAATCCATTAAGGAAGACAGTTTTGACATCTATTTGCCAGATTTCATAAAATGTGGCAATTGCTAACATGATTCGGACAGACTTTAAGCATCGCTACGAGTGAGAAAATCTCATCGTAGTCAACACCTTGAACTTTGTCAAAAACCTTTTTCGACAAGTCTAGCTTTGTATATAGTAACACTACTATCAGCGTCCGTCTTCCTCTTGAAAATCCATTTATTCTCAATGACTTGCCGATCACCGGGCAAGTCAACCAAAGTCCATACTTTGTTCTCATATATGGATCCCATCTCAGATTTCATGGCCTCAAACCATTTCGCGGAATCTGGGCTCATCATCGCTTCCTCATAGTTCGTAGGTTCGTCATGGTCTAGTAACATGACTTCCAGAACTGGATTACCGTACCACTCTGGAGCGGAACGTACTCTGGTTGACCTACGAGGTTCGGTAGTAACTTGATATGAAGTTTCATGATCATCATCATTAACTTCCTCACTAATTGGTGTAGGCATCACTGGAACTGATTTCTGTGATGAACTACTTTCCAATTCGGCAGAAGGTACAATTACCTCGTCAAGTTCCACTTTCCTCCCACTCACTTCTTTCGAGAGAAACTCCTTCTCTAGAAAGGATCCATTCTTAGCAACGAATGTCTTGCCTTCAGATCTGTGATAGAAGGTGTACCCAACAGTTTCCTTTGGGTTTCCTATGAAGACGCTGATACGTCTCCAACGTATCTATAATTTTTGATTGCTCCATGCTTTTTATTATCTTCTGTTTTGGACATTATTGGGCTTTATTATTCACTTTTATATTATTTTGGGGACTAACCTATCAACCGGAGGCCCAGCCCAGAATTGCTGTTTTTTTGCCTATTTCAGAGTTTCGCAGAAAAAGAATATCAAACGGAGTCCAAACGGAATGAAACCTTCGGGAACGTGATTTTCGAAACGAACATGATCCAGAGGATTTGGACTCTACGTCAAGAAATCAAGCAGGAAGCCACGAGGTAGGGGGGCGCGCCTACCCCCCAGGCGCGCCCTCCACCCTCGTGGGCCCCACGTTGCTCCACCGACGTACTCCTTCCTCCTATATATACCTACGTACCCCCAAACGATCAGATACGGAGCCAAAAACCTAATTACACCGCCGCAACCTTTTGTACCCACGAGATCCCATCTTGGGGCCTGTTCCAGAGCTCCGCCGGAGGCGGCATCGATCACGGAGGGCTTCTACATCAACACCATAGCCTCTCCGATGAAGTGTGAGTAGTTTATCTTAGACCTTCGGGTCCATAGTTATTAGCTAGATGGCTTCCTCTCTCTTTTTGGATCTCAATACAATGTTCTCCCCCTCTCTTGTGGAGATCTATTCGATGTAATCTTGTTTTGCGGTGTGTTTGTTGAGACCGATGAATTGTGGGTTTATGATCGAGTTTATCTATGAACAATATTTGAATCTTCTGAATTCTTTTATGTATGATTGGTCATCTTTGCGAGTCTCTTCGAATTATCAGTTTGGTTTGGCCTACTAGATTGATCTTTCTTGCAATGGGAGAAGTGCTTAGCTTTGGGTTCAATCTTGCGGTGTCCTTTCCCAGTGACAGTAGGGGCAGCAAGGCACGTATTGTATTGTTGCCATCGAGGATAACAAGATGGGGTTTTTATCATATTGCATGAATTTATCCCTCTATATCATGTCATCTTGCTTAAAGCGTTACTCTGTTCTTATGAACTTAATACTCTAGATGCATGCTGGATAGCGGTCGATGTGTGGAGTAATAGTAGTAGATGCAGGCAGGAGTCGGTCTACTTGTCTCGGACGTGATGCCTATATACATGATCATGCCTAGATATTCTCATAACTATGCTCAATTCTGTCAATTGCTCAACAGTAATTTGTTCACCCACCATAAAATACTTATGCTCTTGAGAGAAGCCACTAGTGAAACCTATGGCCCCCGGGTCTATTTTCCATCATATTAATCTTCCAACACTTAGTTATTTCCGTTGCTTTTTATTTTGCTTTTATTTTACTTTGCATCTTTATTATAAAAATACCAAAAATATTATCTTATCATATCTATCAGATCTCACTCTCGTACGTGACCGTGTAGGGATTGACAACCCCTTATCGCGTTGGTTGCGAGGATTTATTTGTTTGTGTAGGTGCGAGGGACTCGCACGTAGCCTCCTACTGGATTGATACCTTGGTTCTCAAAAACTGAGGGAAATACTTACGCTACTTTGCTGCATCACCCTTTCCTCTTCAAGGGAAAACCAACGCAGTGCTCAAGAGGTAGCAAGAAGGATTTCTGGCGCCGTTGCCGGGGAGGTGTTCGCAAAAGTCAACATACCAAGTACCCATCACAAACCCTTATCTCCCGCATTACATTATTTGCCATTTGCCTCTCGTTTTCCTCTCCCCCACTTCACCCTTGCCGTTTTATTCGCCCTTTCTTCGCCTTCTTCCCGTTTGTCTTTTTGTTTGTGTTTCCATGTGCCTTCTATTTGCTTGCTTCTTTGCTTGCTAAAAATCTATTGATATGGATCCACTTAAAGTGTTCTACTTGGATAATCTTCGATCCTTATGCGCTCGTGCTGAAACCCCAACTGGCCTAGTTGATGGGAAATCTTTAGATGAGCATGCTCATTTTGTGCGTCACCGTTTGTCTGAAAAAGGGAGACTCTTATGGAATCAAATAAACAGATTGCTGTGTTATGCTTGGAATCTTTGTGAAATTTATGATTTTACTTGTTGCTCTAAGAACCCTAAAAAACACCTTCCTTACCTATGTGAGTTTAATGAAAATGAAATCTTATCTTCTTATGCAAAGGGTGTTTATAGTTACTATGATATCGAACAAATTGAAGAATTTGTTGCTTTTAAGGGTGCTTATGAAGTTGCTTATTTGATTGAAAAGTATGATATTACTCTCTACGAATCTGAAATTTTTGACATATTTAAATATTGCTATGAAAAGTATGCACATAATGTCTATGTCAAAGAATTTATTGAGAGAATGACTGTTGCTTTGGAAGGAAATAATGATATGCATGAATCTATAGATAATGATGATTCCGATGATTTGATTGAAATATCCCTTGATGAACATGATGCTTGCTATTCTTGTGGCCATGGTGCCAATATTTATGAAGATGAATTTGCTATAGTTCCTTATGTTAAACATGAGATCGTTGCTATTGCACCCATACTTGGTAGTTCCTTCGATGAAAAGCATGATTGCAATGATTTTACTATAAATTCTCTTGATGTCAATTATGCTAATAATATGCAAAACCCTAAGCTTGGGGATGCTAGTTTTGCTATGTCTACTACTTGTTGCAATGATCATGATTGGGGTGATTCTTCTTTTGATCTTGAAAATTTATTTAAGCCCCATGATGAATATGAGATTGATAATAGTGTTTGCAATAATATTGAAAGTGGGTTTGGAAGAGTGTCAACTTTAGATCCCACATATTTGGAGAATATTCAATCTTATGAAATTTTTGATAAAAGTGGGTTTGGAGAGGTCATGACTTTAGTTAATGTTAATCCCACTATTTTGGAAGAGTGTCAACTTTGCATGCATGTGGATCGTGTTGAAAATATTTATCGTGATAGCTATTTTGTTGAATTTGCTTATGATCCCACATGTAATTATTATGAGAGAGGAAAATATGGTTGTAGAAATTTTCATGATAATAAATTACCTCTCGTTATATTGAGATTGCTATTGTTTCTTTCCACTTCCTTGCATATGCTAGTTTTTGGTTGCTATGATAATTTGTTTGCCTATAAGATGCCTATGCATAGGAAGTATGTTAGACTTAGATGTGTTTGTCACGTGTTTCATGATGCTCTCTTTGTGCTTCAATTCTTGTCTTTCATGTGAGCATCGTTGAAATCTTATGCCAAGCTAGGGGCGTTAAATGATAGCACTTGTTGGGAGGCAACCCAATTTTATTTTTAGTTGCCTTTTGCCTCTTTTCAGGAATAAATATTTGTTCTAGCCTCTGGTTAGATGTGTTTTTATGTTTTAATTAGTGTTTGTGCCAAGTTAAACCTATAGGATATTCTTGGATGATAGTTATTTGATCTTGCAGAAAATTCCAGAAACTTTCTGTTCACGAAAATAATTTTTAAAAATAACCAGAACGTGATAAAATCTTGATTCCAATTGCTACTGATCAATAAGCAAATTGTCTAGGTCTTCCTATTTTGGCTGATTTTTTGGAGTTCTAGAAGTTTGCGTTAGTTACAGATTACTACAGACTGTTCTGTTTTTGACAAATTCTGTTTTTCGTGTGTTGTTTGCTTATTTTGATGAATCTATGGCTAGTAAAAGAGTTTATAAACCATAGAGAATTTGGAATAAAGTAGGTTTATAACCAATATAAATAAAGAATTAGTTCATTACAGTACCTTGAAGTGGTCTTTTGTTTTCTTTCGCTAACGGAGCTCACGAGATTTTCTGCTGAGTTTTGTGTTGTGAAGTTTTCAAGTTTTGGGTGAAAGATTTGATGGATTATGGAACAAGGAGTGGCAAGAGCCTAAGCTTGGGGATGCCCATGGCACCCCCAAGATAATATAAGGACACCTAAAAGCCAAATCTTGGGGATGCCCTGGAAGGCATCCCCTCTTTCGTCTACTTCCATCGGTAACTTTACTTGGAGCTATATTTTTATTCACCACATGATATGTGTTTTGCTTGGAGCGTCTTGTATGATTTAAGTCTTTGCTTTTAGTTTACCACAATCATCCTTGCTGTACACACCTTTTGAGAGAGACACACATGATTCGGAAATTATTAGAATACTCTATGTGCTTCACTTATATCTTTTGAGTTATATAGTTTTTGCTCTAGTACTTCACTTATATCTTTTAGAGCACGGTGGTGGATTTGTTTTATAGAAATTATTGATCTCTCACGCTTCACTTAGATTATTTTGAGAGTCCTAAATAGCATGGTAATTTTCTTAAATAATCCTAATATGCTAGGTATTCAAGAATAATAAAAACTTTCTTACGAGTGTGTTGAATACTAAGAGAAGTTTGATGCTTGATGATTGTTTTGAGACATGGAGGTAGTGATATCAAAGTAGTGCTAGTTGAGTAGTTGTGAATTTGAGAAATACTTGTGTTGAAGTTTGCAAGTCTCGTAGCATGCACGTATGGTAAACGTTGTGTAACAAATTTGAAACATGAGGTGTTCTTTGATTGTCCTCCTTATGAGTGGCGGTCGGGGACGAGCGATGGTCTTTTCCTACCAATCTATCCCCCCTAGGAGCATGCGCGTAGTGCTTGGTTTTTGATGACTTGTAGATTTTTGCAATATGTATGTGAGTTCTTTATGACTAATGTTGAGTCCATGGATTATACGCACTCTCACCTTTCCATCATTGCTAGCCTCTTCGGTACCGTGCATTGCCCTTTCTCACATTGAGAGTTGGTGAAAACTTCGCCGGTGCATCCAAACCCCGTGATATGATACGCTCTTTCACACATAAACCTCCTTATATATTCCTCAAAACAGCCACCATACCTACCTATTATGGCATTTCCATAGCCATTCCGAGATATATTGCCATGAAACTTTCCACCGTTCCGTTTATCATGACACGTTCATCATTGTCATATTGCTTTGCATGATCATGTAGTTGACATAGTATTTGTGGCAAAGCCACCGTTCATAATTCTTTCATACATGTCACTCTTGGTTCATTGCATATCCCGGTACACCGCCGGAGGGATTCATATAGAGTCATACTTTGTTCTAGTATCGAGTTGTAATCATTGAGTTGTAAATAAATAGAAGTGTGATGATCATCATTTTTCTAGAGCATTGTCCCAAGTGAGGAATAAAAAGAGAGAGAGAGAAAGGCCATAAAAAAAGGAGAAGGCCCAAAAAAGAGAGAAAAAGACAGAAGG
The DNA here is from genome assembly GCF_018294505.1 of Triticum aestivum. Classification (NCBI taxonomy): domain Eukaryota; kingdom Viridiplantae; phylum Streptophyta; class Magnoliopsida; order Poales; family Poaceae; genus Triticum; species Triticum aestivum. The sequence continues at coordinate 37,555,237 of NC_057796.1, forward strand.
GACAATGTTACTACCCTTTTACCACACTTGTGCTTCAAAGTAGCACCATAATCTTCATGATAGAGAGTCTCTTGTTTTGTCACTTTCATATACTAGTGGGAATTTTTCATTATAGAACTTGGCTTGTATATTCCAACAATGGGCCTCCTCAAGTGCCCTAGGTCTTCGTGAGCAAGCAAGTTGGATGCACACCCACTTAGTTTCTTTTGTTGAGCTTTCATATATTTATAGCTCTAGTGCATCCGTTGCATGGCAATCCCTACTCCTTGCATTAACATCAATCGATGGGCGTCTCCATAGCTCATTGATTAGCCTCGTTGATGCGAGACTTTCTCCTTTTTTGTCTTCTCCACATAACCCCCATCATCATATTCTATTCCACCCATAGTGCTATATCCATGGCTCACGCTCATGTATTGCGTGAAGGTTGAAAAAGTTTGAGATTACTAAAGTATGAAACAATTGCTTGGCTTGTCATCAGGGTTGTGCATGATGAGAGCATTCTTGTGTGACCAAAATGGAGCATGACTAAACTATATGATTTTGTAGGGATGAACTTTCTTTGGCCATGTTATTTTGAGAGGACATAATTGCTTAGTTAGTATGCTTGAAGTATTATTATTTTTATGTCAATATTGAACTTTTATCTTGAATCTTTCGGATCTAAATATTCATACCACAATTAAGAAGAATTACATTGAAATTATGCCAAGTAGCATTCCACATCAAAAATTCTGTTTTTATCATTTACCTACTCAAGGACGAGCAGGAATTAAGCTTGGGGATGCTTGATACGTCTCCAACGTATCTATAATTTTTGATTGCTCCATGCTATATTATCTTCTGTTTTGGACATTATTGGGCTTTATTATTCACTTTTATATTATTTTTGGGACTAACCTATTAACCGGAGGCCCAGCCCAGAATTGCTATTTCTTTGCCTATTTCAGAGTTTCGCCGAAAAAGAATATCAAACGGAGTCCAAACGGAATGAAACCTTCGGGAACGTGATTTTCGAAACGAACATGATCTAGAGGATTTGGACTCTACGTCAAGAAATCAAGCAGGAAGCCACGAGGTAGGGGGGCGCGCCTACCCCCCCAGGTGCGCCCTCCACCCTCGTGGGCCCCACGTTGCTCCACCGACGTACTCCTTCCTCCTATATATACCTACGTACCCCCAAACGATCAGATACGGAGCCAAAAACCTAATTACACCGCCGCAACCTTCTGTACCCACAAGATCCCATCTTGGGGCCTGTTCCGGAGCTCCGCCGGAGGCGGCATCGATCACGGAGGGCTTGTACATCAACACCATAGCCTCTCCGATGAAGTGTGAGTAGTTTATCTCAGACCTTCGGGTCCATAGTTATTAGCTAGATGGCTTCCTCTCTCTTTTTGGATCTCAATACAATGTTCTCCCCCTCTCTTGTGGAGATCTATTCGATGTAATCTTCTTTTGCGGTGTGTTTGTTGAGACCGACGAATTGTGGGTTTATGATCAAGTTTATCTATGAACAATATTTGAATCTTCTGAATTCTTTTATGTATGATTGGTTATCTTTGCAAGTCTCTTCAAATTATCAGTTTGGTTTGGCCTACTAGATTGATCTTTCTTACAATGGGAGAAGTGCTTAGCTTTGGGTTCAATCTTGCGGTGTCCTTTCCCAGTGATAGTAGGGGCAGTAAGGCATGTATTGTATTGTTGCCATCGAGGATAACAAGATGGGTTTTTTATCATATTGCATGAATTTATCCCTCTACATCATGTCATCTTGCTTAAAGTGTTACTCTGTTCTTATGAACTTAATACTCTAGATGCATGCTGGATAGCGGTCGATGTGTGGAGTAATAGTAGTAGATGCAGGCAGGAGTCGGTCTACTTGTCTCGGACGTGATGCCTATATACATGATCATGCCTAGATATTCTCATAACTATGCTCAATTCTGTCAATTGCTCAACAGTAATTTGTTCACCCACCGTAAAATACTTATGCTCTTGAGAGAAGCCACTAGTGAAACCTATGGACCCTGGGTCTATTTTCCATCATATTAATCTTCCAACACTTAGTTATTTTCGTTGCTTTTTATTTTCTTTGGATCTTTATTATAAAAATACCTAAAATATTATCTTATCATATCAATCAGATCTCACTCTCGTAAGTGACCGTGTAGGGATTGACAACCCCTTATCGCGTTGGTTGCGAGGATTTATTTGTTTGTGTAGGTGCGAGGGACTCGCGCGTAGCCTCCTACTGGATTGATACCTTGGTTCTCAAAAACTGAGGGAAATACTTACGCTACTTTGCTGCATCACCCTTTCCTCTTCAAGGGAAAACCAACGCAGTGCTCAAGTGGTAGCAGACGCATTTCTCCGATTTGGGTTCGAGCTTATCAGGTTGGAACTTTTTCACATAAGCATTGTAACCCCAAACTTTAAGAAACGACAGCTTAGGTTTCTTGCGAAACCATAGTTCATACGGTGTCATCTCAACGGATTTAGATGGTGCCCTATTTAACTTGAATGTAGCTGTCTCGAATGCATAACCCCAAAAATGATAGTGGTAAATCGGTAAGAGACATCATAGATTGTACTATATCCAATAAAGTACGGCTATGATGTTCGGACACACCATTACGCTGTGGTGTTCCGGGTGGCGTGAGTTGTGAAACTATTCCACATTGTTTTAAATGAAGGCCAAACTCGTAACTCAAATATTTTCCTCTGCGATTAGATCGTAGAAACTTTATTTTCTTGTTATGATGATTCTCCACTTCACTGTGAAAATCTTTGAACATTTCAACTATTTCAGACTTGTGTTTCATTAAGTAGATATACCCATATCTGCCCAAATCATCTGTGAAGGTCAGAAAATAACGATACCCGCCGCGAGTTCTAACACTCATCGGACCGCATACATCGGTATGTATTATTTCCAATAAGTCAGTAGCTCGCTCCATTGTTCCGGAGAACGGAGTTTTAGTCATCTTGCCCATGAGGCATGGTTCACAAGCATCAAATGATTCATAATCAAGTGATTCCAAAAGCCCATCAGCATGATGTTTCTTCATGCGCTTTAAACCAATATGACCTAAACGTCAGTGCCACAAATAAGTTGCACTATCATTATTAACTTTGCATATTTTGGCTTCAATATTATGAATATGTGTATCACTACGATCAAGATCCAACAAACTATTTTCATTGGGTGTATGACCATCGAAGGTTTTATTCATGTAAACAGAACAACAATTATTCTTTGACTTTAAATGAATAACCGTATTGCAATAAACATGATCAAATCATATTTATGCTCAACACAAACACCAAATAACATTTATTTAGGTTCAACACTAATCCCGAAAGTATAGGGAGTGTGCGATGATGATCATATCAATCTTGGAACCACTTCCAACACACATCGTCACTTCACCCTTAACTAGTCTCTGTTCATTCTGCAATTCCCGTTTCGAGTTACTAATCTTAGCAACTGAACTAGTATCAAATACTGAGGGGTTGCTATAAACACTAGTAAAGTACACATCAATATCATGTATATCAAATATACCTTTGTTCATTTTGCCATCCTTCTTATCCGCCAAATACTTGGGGCAGTTCTGCTTCCAGTGACCAGTCCCTTTGCAGTAGAAGCACTTAGTCTCAGGCTTAGGTCTAGACTTGGGCTTCTTCTCTTGAGCAGCAACTTGCTTGCCGTTCTTCTTGAAGTTCCCCTTCTTCCCTTTGCCCTTTTCTTGAAACTAGTGGTCTTGTCAACCATCAACACTTGATGCTTTTCTTGATTTCTACCATCGTCGATATCAGCATCACGAAGAGCTTGGGAATCGTTTTTGTCATCCCTTGCATATTATAGTTCATCACGAAGTTCTAGTAACTTGGTGATAGTGACTAGAAAACTTTTGTCAATTACTATCTTATCTGGAAGATTAACTCCATCTTGATTCAAGCAATTATAGTACCCAGACAATCTGAGCACATGCTCACTGGTTGAGCTATTCTCCTCCATCTTGTAGGCAAAGTACTGTCAGAGGTTTCATACCTCTTGACACGGGCATGAGTATGAAATACCAATTTCAACTCTTGGAACATCTCATATGCTCCGTGGCGTTTCAAAACGTCTTTTAAGCCCCGATTCTAATCCGTAAAGCATGGTGCACTAAACTATTAAGTAGTCATCATATCGAGGTTGCCAAACGTTCATAACGTCTGTATCTGCTCCTGCAATCGGTCTGTCACCTAGCGGTGCATCAAGGACATAATTCTTCTGTGTAGCAATGGGGATAATCCTCAGATCACGGATCCAATCCGCATCATTGCTACTAAAATCTTTCAACTTAGTTTTCTCTAGGAACATATCAGAAATAAAACAGGGGAGCTAAACGGGAGCCATTGATCTACAACATAGATATGCAAATACTATCATGACTAAGTTCATGATAAATTAACGTTCAATTAATCATATTACTTAAGAACTCCCACTTAGATAGACATCCCTCTAGTCATCTAAATGATCACTCATCCAAATCAACTAAACCATGTCCGATCATCACGTGAGATGGAGTAGTTTTGAATGGTGAACATCACTATGTTGATCATATCTACTATATGATTCACGCTTGACCTTTCGGTCTCCAGTGTTCCGAGGCCATATCTGCATATGCTAGGCTCATCAAGTTTAACCCGAGTATTCTGCATGTGCAAACTGGCTTGCACCCGTTGTATGTGAATGTAGAGCTTATCACACCCGATCATCACGTGGTGTCTCAGCACGAAGAACTGTCGCAATAGTGCATACTTAGGGAGAACACTTATACCTTGAAATTTTAGTAAGGGATCATCTCATAATGCTACCGTCGTACTAAGCAAAATAAGATGCATAAAGGATAAACATCACATGTAATCAATATAAGTGATATGATATGGCCATCATCATTTTGTGCCTTTGATCTCCATCTCCAAAGCACCATCATGATCACCATCGTCACCGGCTTGACACCTTGATCTCCATCGAAGCATCGTTGTCGTCTCGCCAACTATTGCTTCTACGACTATCGCTACCGCTTAGTGATAAAGTAAAGCAATTACATGGCGATTGTATTTCATACAATAAAGCGACAACCATATGGCTCCTGCCAGTTGCCGATAACTCCGTTACAAAACATGATCATCTCATACAATAAAATTTAGCATCATGTCTTGACTATATCACATGACAACATGCCCTGCAAAAACAAGTTAGATGCCCTCTACTTTGTTGTTGCAAGTTTTACGTGGCTGCTACGGACTGAGCAAGAACCGTTCTTACCTACGCATCAAAACCACAATGATTTTTCGTCAAGTATGTGCTGTTTTAACCTTCAATAAGGACCGGGCATAGCCACACTCGATTCAACTAAAGTTGGAGAAACTGACACCCGCCAGCCACCTGTGTGCGAAGCACGTCGGTAGAACCAGTCTCGCGTAAGCGTACACGTAATGTTGGTCCGGGCCGCTTCATCCAACAATACCATCGAATCAAAGTATGACATACTGGTAAGCAGTATGAATATTATCGCCCACAACTCACTTGTGTTCTACTCGTGCATATAACATCTACGCATAGACCTGGCACTGATACCACTGTTGGGGAACGTAGCAATTTCAAAAAATTTCCTACGCACACGCAAGATCATGGTGATGCATAGCAACGAGAGGGGAGAGTGTTGTCTACGTACCCTCGTAGACCGTAAGTGGAAGCATTATGACAACACATGTGATGTAGTCGTACGTCTTCACGATCGACCGATCCTAGTACCGAAAGTACATCACCTTCGGATCTGCACATGTTCGACTCGGTCACGTCCCACGAACTCATGATCCAGCAGAGTGTCGAGGGAGAGCTTCGTCAGCACGACGGCGTGATGACGATGATGATGAAGCTACCGGCGCAGGGCTTCGCCTAAGCACTGCAACGATATGACCGAGGTGGATTATGGTGGAGGGGGGCACCGCACACGGCTAAGAGATCAATGATCAACTTGTTTGTCTATGGGGTGCCCCTGGCCACGTAAATAAAGGACGGAGGGAGGAGGAGGCCGACCCTCATAGGGCGTGCACAAAGTGTGGAGTCCTACTTGGACTCCCTAGTCCTAGTAGGATTCCACCTCCCACATGGAATAGGAAAAAGGGAAGGGAGAAGGAGAAGGAAGGAAGGGGGCGCCCCCTTTCCCAGGTTCAATTCGGACCAGTCCATGGGGAAGGAGCGCGACCACCCTTGAGGCCTTTCTCTCCTTTCCCGTATGGCCCATTAAGGCCCAATACGAATTCCCGTAACTCTTCGGTACTCGAAAAATACCCGAATCACTTGGAACCTTTTCGATGTCCGAATATAGCCTTCCAATATATCGATATTTACGTCTCGACCATTTTGAGACTCCTCGTCATGTCCCCGATCTCATCCGGGACTCCGAACAAACTTCGGTCATCAAATTACATAACTCATAATGCAAATCGTCACAGAATGTTAAGCATGCAGACCCTACGGGTTCGAGAACTATGTAGACATGACCGAGACTCATCTCCGGTCAATAACCAATAGCGGGACCTGGATGCTCATATTGGTTCCTACATATTCTACGAAGATCTTTATCGGTCAAACCGCATAATAACATACGTTGTTCCCTTTGTCATCGGTATGTTACTTGCCCGAGATTCGATCGTCGGTATCTCAATACCTAGTTCAATCTCGTTACCGGCAAGTCTCTTTACTCGTTCCGTAATGCATCATCCCGCAACTAACTCATTAGTCACATTGCTTGCAAGGCTTATAGTGATGTGCATTACCGAGAGGGCCCAGAGATACCTCTCCGACAATCGGAGTGACAAATCCTAACCTCAATCTATGCTAACTCAACAAACACCATCGGAGACACCTGTAGAGCATATTTAAAATCACCCAGTTACATTGTGACGTTTGATAGCACACAAGGTGTTCCTCCGGTATTAGGGAGTTGCATAATCTCATAGTCTGAGGAACATGTATAAGTCATGAAGAAAGTAGTAGCAATAAAACTGTAACGATCATAATGCTAAGCTAACGAATGGGTCTTGTCCATCACATCATTCTTCTAATGATGTGATCTCGTTCATCAAATGACAACACATGTCTATGGTTAGGAAACATAACCATCTTTGATAAACAAGCTAGTCAAGTAGAGGCAACATAGGGACACTTTGTTTTGTCTATGTATTCACACATGTACTAAGTTTCCAGTTAATACAATTCTAGCATGAATAATAAACATTTATCATGAAATAAGGAAATAAATAATAACTTTATTATTGCCTCTAGAGCATATTTCCTTCAGACCTAAGGTTTATCATTCCGTGGGAGGTGTAGGATGAAGATGATCTCTCTCAAACGAGACTGCAATCAAATACAAAGAGTCTCTTGCGTCCCCAACACACCCAATACAATTAGGTTTTCTAGTTGGCTACGTTAGTCTCGGTGTCCCCGCGTCGTCCCCTCTAGGGTGACTTGGGTGGCGCCCTAAAGCCAGCAGCCCGGGGCGTACAGTCCCTCCTCCCCTCCCTCTGCCGCCGCCGAGGGACGCCGCCATTCTAAGCCCGGGGGCCGACGGCGGTGGCGGAGGACATCGCCTCTTCCCCGCGGATCTGGGGTTGTGCGGGGGCCCCGAATCACGTGGAGGCGCACCCGATCCGATCGGCACAACTGCGATGGCGGTGGCGCGATAGCGTCGGAGGCGACGTGGCCTGCGGGCACGGCGGCCAGCCCCGTTTGGGCGGTGGAGGAGCTACGGTCGGCGTGCTATCTGCCTTTGGATTGGCGACGGTGGCGTGGAGGGCATGGTGATAACCCACAAGTATAGGGGATCGCAACAGTTTTTGAGGGTAGAGTATTCAACCCAAATTTATTGAATCGACACAAGGGGAGCCAAAGAATATTCTCAAGTATTAGTAGCTGAGTTGTCAATTCAACCACACCTGAAAGACTTAATATCTGCAGCAAAGTATTTAGTAGCAAAGTAGTATGGAAGTAACGGCAACGGTGGCAAAAGTAATAGTAGCAGTTTTTGTAGCAATCATAACAGTGGCAACGGAAAAGTAACTAAGCAAAGATCAATATGTGAAAAGCTCGTAGGCAATGGATCAATGATGGATAATTATGTCGGATGCTATTCCTCATGCAATAGTTATAACATAGGGTGACACAGAACTAGCTCCAGTTCATCAATGTAATGTAGGCATGTATTCCGAATATAGTCATATGTGCTTATGGAAAAGAATTTGCATGACATCTTTTGTCCTACCCTCCCGTGGCAGCAGGGTCCTATTGGAAACTAAGGGATATTAAGGCCTCCTTTTAATAGAGTACCGGACCAAAGCATTAACACTTAGTGAATACATAAACTCCTCAAACTACGGTCATCGCCGGGAGTGGTCCCGATTATTGTCACTTCGGGGTTGCCGGATCATAACACATAGTAGGTGACTATTGACTTGCAATATAGGATCAAGAACTCACATATATTCATGAAAACATAATAGGTTCAGATCTGAAATCATGGCACTCGGGCCCTAGTGACAAGCATTAAGCATAGCAAAGTCATAGCAACATCAATCTTAGAACATAATGGATACTAGGGATCAAACCCTAACAAAACTAACTCGATTACATGGTAAATCTCATCCAACCCATCACTGTCCAGCAAGCCTACGATGAGATTACTCATGCACGGCGGTGAGCATCATGAAATTGGTGATGGAGGATGGTTGATGATGACGACAGTGACGGATTCCCCTCAAAGGAGCCCCGAACGGACTCCAGATCAGCCCTCTCGAGGAAGATTAGGGCTTGGCGGCGGCTCCGTATCGTAAAACGCAATGAATCCTTCTCCTTGATTTTTTTCTCCCCGAACGTGAATATATGGAGTTGGAGTTGAGGTCGGTGGAGTCTCAGGGGGCCCACGAGGCAGGGGGCGCGCCCTGCACCCTCGTGGACAGGGTGTGGACCCCCTGATGCTGATTCCTTCGCCAGTATTTTTTTATTAATTCCAAAACGTGTCTCCGTGGATTTTTAGATCATTCCGAGAACTTTTATTTCTGCAAAAAAATAACACCATGGCAGTTCTGCTGAAAACATCGTTAGTCCGGGTTAGTTCCATTCAAATCATGCAAGTTAGAGTCCAGAACAAGGGCAAAAGTGTTTGGAAAAGTAGATACGTTGGAGACATATCAACTCCCCCAAGCTTAAACCTTTGCTTGTCCTCAAGCAATTCAGTTGACAAACTGAAAGTGATAAAGAAAAACTTTTACAAACTCTGTTTGATCTTGCTGTTGCAAATATGTAAAGCCAACATTCAAGTTTTCAGCAAAGATTATGAACTAACCATATTCATAATAACATTTAGGTCTCATCTTTACTCATATCAATGGCATAATCAACTAGCGAGCAATAATAATACATCTCAGATGACAACACTTTCTCAAAACAATCATAATATGATATAACAAGACGGTATCTCGCTAGCCCTTTCTGAGACCGCAAAACATAAATGCAGAGCACCTCTGAAGATGAAGGACTGACTAGACATTGTAATTCATGGTAAAAGAGATCCAGTCACAACCATAGCAATGCATACGAATGATAGCGGCGCTCTCCAACTGGTGCTTTTTAATAAGAGGATGATGACTCAACATAAAAGTAAATAGATAGGCCCTTCGCAGAGGGAAGCAGGGATTTGCAGAGGTGCCAGAGCTCGAGTTTTGCATACTTTCATTGTCAACATAACAACCAAGAGATCTCGATATCTTCCATGCTACACACATTATAGGCGGTTCCCAAACAGAATGGTAAAGTTTATAGTCCCCCACCAACAACAAACATCAATCCATGGCTTGTCCGAAACAACGGGTGCCTCCAACTAACAACAATCCCGGGGGAGTTTTGTTTGCAATTATTTTGATTTGAGCATGGGACTGGCATCCCGGTTACCGGCCATTTTCTCATGAATGATGAGCGGAGTCCACTCATTGTGAGAATAACCCACCTAGCATGGAAGATGTAGACAACCCTAGTTGATACATGAGCTATTCGAGCATACAAAATAGAATTTCATTTGAAGGTTTAGAGTTTGGCACATACAAATTTACTTGGAACGGCAGGTAAATACCGCATATAGGAAGGTATGGTGGACTCATATGGAATAACTTTGAGGTTTATGGAAGTGGACGTACAAGCAGTATTCCCGCTTAGTACAAGTGAAGGCTAGAAAGAGACTGGGAAGCGACCAACTAGAGAGCGACAACAGTCATGAACATGCATTAAGATTAATAAACAATGAGTGCAAGCATGAGTAGGATATAAATCACCATGAACATAAACATCGTGGAGGCTATGTTGATTTTGTTTCAACTACATGCGTGAACATGTGCCAAGTCAAGCCACTCGAATCGTTCAAAGGAGAATACCACCCTATCATACCACATCACAACCATTTTAATAGCATGTTGGCACGCAAGGTAAACCATTATAAACTCCTAGCAAATTAAGCATGGCATGAGCAACTATAATCTCTAATTGTCATTGCAAACATGTTTCATTCATAATAGGCTAAATCAGGAACGATGAACTAATCATATTTACAAAAACAAGATAGGTCGAGTTCATACCAGCTTCTCTCATCTCAATCAGTCCATCATATATCGTCATTATTGCCTTTCACTTGCACGACGTGCATTGGACTAAGCTGGAATCTGCAAGCATTTAATACAAGGGAGAAGACAAGGTAATATGGGCTCTTGGTTAAATCAACAATAATGCATATGAGAGCCACTCAACATTTTCATCATGGTCTTCTCCTCTCGACCCCCAAAGAAAAGAAAAGAGATAAACTATTTACACGAGAAAGCTCCCAACAATCAAAAGAAGAACGAGAAATATTTTTGGGTTTTCCTTTAATTACTACTACTACAGGCATGGAAAGTAAACTAGCTAAAAGCTAAAACTAATTTTTTGGTTTTTCTTAAGGTTTTTCAAACACACAAGAAGAAGGCTTAAAACAGAAAATAAACTAGCTTGGATAGTACAATGAAAAAGCATGAGCACCGACAACTGGCATGAGTGTGTGAACATGAATGTAATGTCGGTGAGAAATACGTACTCCCCCAAGCTTAGGCTTTTGGCCTAAGTTGGTCTGTGGCCACTGCTTGCCTGGCGAATATCAAAAGTCATAGCTGGGGTCGTACTGAGATGCAGCAGCTACTGCCTGACGAGCTGCAGCTTGGAGGCGAGCTGCCTCCATCCTCCTCTCATACTCGTTCGCCTCCTCCCTGGTTATAACATATCTCCTTTTTGCCTGAAAGTTAAAGAAAGTAGGAGCAGGGAGGGCAACATGGACAGTGCACCGTCTGTCAAAGATTAGCTGGTACTGGAGGAATTGTTCATTCCTCTCAACAAACTGATGGCGAACCATGGCACTATAATCTAGATAAGCAGGAGGCAATTCCACATCATTTTCATGTATGGGTACATCAAGATAATTAGCTACACGAGTTGCATAAATTCCACCAAACAAATATCCACTTGTACCGTTAAGATGCAACCTTCGTGCAACAATAGCCCCCAAGTTATATTGTTTATCACATAATACCACACTCTTGAGGAACAAAGATCTGGAACGCACATGTGACAAGCCTCATCTTTACCGTTAATGCATCTACCTATAAAGAGAGCAAAATAATGCATGGAAGGGAAATGAATGCTCCCTATGGTAGCTTGTGTGATTTCTCTAGATTCCCCCACAGTGATACTAGCAAGAAAGTCTTTATATTCAGATTTGCGAGGTTCACTAACATTGCCCCACTATGGGAGTTTACAAGCAGTATTAAAATCTTCTAGGTCCATGGTATATGATTTATCATAAAGATCAAATAAAACAGTGTGAGAATTGTGCGAGGATGTAAATTTAAACCTTCTCACAAAGGAATCAGTTAGGTAGCGGTATTGCAGGCACTTATCTGACACGAAGTCCTCAAGATCAACATTACGTACATACGCGTCAAATTCATCCTTGATACCTGCTTGGACCATAAACTCCTCTGACGGCCATTCACAAGGCCGCACATGAGCTTCCCTCGGTGGTTCATCGTCCGGCTAACGTATCGCGAGCCTTGATCCTTGCTTCCTTGAGGAACCACCTTGGTACATTTTCCTAAACATTTTTCCCTCTCTAAAAAATTTCTGAAATTTTTTAGTGACTCAAAATAAAAGTGAACCAAACTCAACAAGATTGATAGCAACTACTCCCACAAGTGCCTAGAGGCTAAATCATGCATTAAAATTACTTTTGACCATATAAATTTAACATGCAAGCTCAAGAACGGGGTCACCTCAGCAGCAAAAAATTGCAATAAATAAAGCACTAGAACGAAAACTAATTGGACCATTGGAGGAGTCACATACCGAAGAACAATCTCCCCAATAAGTTTTGTGAATGGAGCTTTGAGCAAGGAGATAAAAAATGGCAGCAAGATGAGCTAGAACACGGGTTTGAGCTATGGAAGGATTTTTTCTAGAGGAAGACGAAGTGAGTGGGTGCTGGAATAAGTGGAGGGGGTCCACGTGGGGCCCACAAGGCAGGGGGTGCGCCCTAGGGAGGTGGGCGCGCCTTGGACCCTCGTGGCCAGATGGGGGGTCCCCCTGGTGTGTTCTCAGTGCAAGATATTCTTAAATATTCTACAAAAAATCATATTTCATTTTCAGGACGTTTGGAGAACTTTTATTTTTGGAGTATTTTTATATTGCAAGGATAATTCAGAAAACAGACAAAAAATACTATTTTTTCTTTATTGAATCTAAATAACATAAAGTAAAAGGAGGGTACAGAGAGTTGTGCTTTCTAACTTCATCCATCTCATGCTCATCAAAAAGGAATCCACTAACAAGGTTGATCAAGTCTTTTTAACAAACTCTTTCCGAACCGCATGAAACCGGAGAATTTTCGAATAACACTAGGTTACCTCTACGGGGATATGTATGTCCCCAACAACAAGAATATCATATTTCTTCTTGACGGTAGGAAGAGGGAATTCAAAACCTCCAATAGTAATCGTTGAAATTTTTCCAATAGAATTGACACTACAGGAATCAGCTATTTTGCCGTCTGCCACGGCGGACGGCAAAGGCATGAACGGCGGACGGCAAAGACCTTTGCCGTCCGCCGCGGACGGCAAAAGGCTCCGGCAAAGTAGGCTACGGTAAAGAGCTACTTTACCATCTGCTTCCGGGCGGCTGACGGCAAAGGCCCTTTGCCGTCTGCCGCGGACGGCAAAGAGAGTGGATGGCAATAATTGCGCTGTCTGTCCGTTAAGTGGCTAACGACAGGCCTTTGCCGTCCGCGGTAGACGGCAAACTTTCTAGTGTCTTTGCCGTCCGCCGTATGATGTCATCTACACGTCACTACATGGCAGGCCTTTGCCGTCCGCCGCTGACGGCAAAATTGTTTACTCTTTGCCGTCTGCCACTGTAGGCAAACTGACCAAATGGGTCAGCTCCCAGGAAGCACATCTGGATGCCACGTGGCTTCTTTGCCGTCCGCGGCGGACGGCAAAGAGCCCGTTGCCGTCGGTGGCAGACGGCAAAGAGCCTGCATATTGGCTCTTTTTTCTGTTTTTTATTAAATCCAACAATTTTCACAGGAAATATATATGACATATATAGATATATTTCACAGGCATTCATATCACATATATCCAGCACATAAGTTCCATACATTCATACATAAGCAAGTTCAATCCATTCATACATAAGCAAGTTCCATCCATACATATTACATAAGCAAGTTCCATCCATCAATTCATACATAAACAAGTTCCATCCATACATAAACAAGCACTTCATAGCAAGCTAGCTTCCATGAAGTGAATGAAATCTGCAAAATGGCAAAATAAGAAAGTTAGAAATAGGTGACTAGAATAAGAAGACTAGAACAAGAAGAGTAGAACGAGAAGAAGACTAGAACAAGAAGAGTAGAACAAGAAGAAGACTAGAACAAGAAGAGTATGTCATTTATGAGCTAAGTTACGTGAAATGCATCATATATGAGCTAACTAAGTTGAAATGGGTCGTTTATGAGCTAGCTAAGGTGAAATGGATCATTTATGAGCTAACTTAGTTGAATTGGGTCGTTTATGAGCTAACTAAGGTCAAATGGATTGTTTTTGAGGTAACTAAGGTGAAATGGATTGTTTTTAGCTAACTTAGGTGAAATGGATCATTTATGAGCTAACTTAGTTGAAATGGATCGTTTTTGAGCTAACTTAGGTGAAATGGATCATTTATGAGCTAATTTAGTTGAAATGGATCTTTTTGAGCTAACTTAGGTGAAATGGATCATTTAAGAGCTAATTTAGGTGAAATGGATCGTTTTTGAGCTAACTTGGTGAAATGGATCGTTTATGAGCTAAATTAGTTGAAATGGATCGTTTATGAGATAACCTTGGTAAGATGGGTCATTTTGGAGTTAACCTAGGTGAAATGGGTCATTTTAAAGCTAACGTAGGTAAAATGGATCATTTAGGAGCTAATCTAGGTAAAATGGGTCATTTTTGAGCTAACTTGGATGAACTGGATCATTTATAAGCTAACCAAGGTAAAATGGGTCATTTTAGCGCTAACTTACGTAAAATGGATCGTTTATGAGCTAACTAAGCTAAATATGCAATTTTTGACATAAGTAAGCTAAGTACAGATCGTTTTAGAGCTAACTTAGGTAAAATGGATGGTTTTGGAGGTCAGTAAGCTTATTAAGTCATTTTGGAGGAGAAGAAGCTAAGTCTAGGTCATTATGGTAAGCATAGGAGGAAATAAAGTAAGTCTAGGTCTTTATGCATGTGTTAAGCAAAACACTAGATAAACTTACCATGATCCAGGAGGGGTAGGAGCGGGCTGGCTCGTGTCAGTAGCTGGAGAAGGATCGTGCGATGCTTGTCTGGAGTTACGCTGCACCAAAGATCATTTCCAATGTCTTGTTAGCATGATGACACTCAAATGTTAAGACTAGCAAGTAATGTCCATTCAAATTAAACTCACCGTGGTCCTAGGAGCAATCACTGGCATCGGCGGAGCGGTCTGACCGGTCTTCTCGCACACAGACTGCACATTTGGTTTTGACGACTCAGTCATACTAGTTAGTAATGAGACAAACACTACATGAATGTTTTGGCTAATCTGCAGAAGAAACTTACCACAAGGAGCTCGTACATGGCCCTTGCCTGCATGTCATTCCGTGCCCTCTCCTCCTCCATCATCTTTGTCGTCCTCTCCTCCAACTCCCGCTGCCTCTCCGCCGCCTCCGCCAGAAGTTTCTCCGTTCTATCTCTCTCACTCTGTATAGCAGCCTGCAACACCACTCACATGACCATTTGTAATCATTGATGGAAGCGCACACAATGTAATGGAGAAAGATAGCTGAGTACGTATCACTAACCTTGATGGCGAGTTGCACTGGCCATTCACGAGGCCTTATCTCAGGAGCGGAGCTCGACTGGCGCGCCTTGATCTCCGGGAGAGTGCTAGGACAACGGATAAGTCCATCTCCAATGGCTATGGAGCCATGGGACCTCCCGCCACCAGATATCATCACCAGCTCTGGATCAATGGGACCCTGGCTCGGGTTAAAGTCCTCCCCTTTCCTCACCTTCCCCTCATCTCTATATCTCACGAGCTTGTTGTGGGAGGAGATGTTGGTGAAGTTGTTTGCATCATCGAGGTCAGACTGAGAGAAAGCCTTGACTTTCTTGAAAGAGGCAGTGTGGGCCATGGCATACAGGTCGTACACCTCTGGCACCTTATCCACCTTATTGTGGCGTGCCTGAAAGAGAGAAACAATGTAAATTAGTAATTAAAGGGCTCAAGCTAGCATGATGAATGAATTGCATGAATCATGAAGCAAACCACATACCCAGTTCCGCCCGAACTAATATAAGTTGGAGCTGCCTTGATGGTGTGGCACACCTTCCATTTGGGCACGTTTGTCCTTGGCCTCGTTGTGGAGGGCTAGCCATTCTTTTGAGCACCACTCATTGACCAACACCTCCCAACAATCCATCCGATCCGCACACCATCTCGGAGGCGCCTAAGTTAGCAAATAGAAACTTGAGCGCTACGGCTAAGAATTACTAAATGAAGGAACTTAAGTAGAAGGCCTTAAGAATTACCTTCATGTACTGCTCCTTACTCAGGAACTTATCACGGCACGCCGGCTTGGTCTTCTTGATACCACGCAAGGCGTAGTAGTCTCGAACAGCCTACACCCGAGCCTCGTGCCGTAAGTTCTGTAGTAGGCGCTTGCAGACGTTCTCGATAACATGTGCCGCGTCCTCCTCGTATCCTTCCTCACACCTGTAGAATGTCTGCAATCAAATGAGACAATATTGATTAGTACAATTAATAACTAGCTAGTTGAAGATTTTTAAATGTGTAAAGGAGAAATTACCCAGAACTTTCTGATCACCATGTCTGCCCTCGTGTCGCACAAGACACCATCGATAATCTCATCCGGCGGGGCCGGGGCAGCCAAGTAGTGCTCCCAGCTCAATCCAAGCTCTGGAAGCCGACCCTCACCAGGCAACGTGACAAACCCCGGGAAGTTTTGCCGGCAAAGAACTCCAAGGACGGAGTTGGGCCGGCGGACACTATGATGGTGGTCCCAACCCCTGCAGCATGACAAGGCCAACACATTAGTTATTTGAAGAAACATGAATGCAAAAGGTACAAAAATATTAAATGCACTTACGTACCTCTCCCCATCAGGGAAAATCAACCACCTCTGCTCGCGGGTCGCCGGCACGGACGGGAGCCGTGTAGCACCACGCTGGTAGACGGTGCCTCCCTCCTCCTCAATATCAGTCAGCTCCCCGCCATCATCAGCATGGCCACTCTGCTCCTCGGGCTGATCCGGCCAGGTACCCCATCCGGACGTGTGCTCCTCCGGGGTCTCGTGGGCCGAAGGCCAGTCGACCCGAGGCTCATGGGCCCAAGACCCATGGACCGGAGGCTCGTGGACCGGAGTCCGTGTAGCCTCCTCCTCGGACGAGTCCACCCTAGCAGTCACGTGCTCGGGTGAAACAGCTGGGGGTGGCGGCGAGGAAGGTGCCGTAGCAGTCACCCTACCTCCTCTCCTGCGACCACGTGCCCCACCTCCTCTCTTCCTACCTCGTCCCCTGCTGGGCACCGCAGTCGACGAAGAAGGGCCCGGCGGTGTCGCCATACTGTCCAGCAACGCTCGGCGGAGAGGTGCGTCTGGAATGGAAGACCTCAGACCACGCGCCGACGAAGAAGGGGCCTTGGCGCGCTCTCGACCAGCGCCCACCATGTTTCAACACCTGCCATGACAAACAGTAAACAAAATTAGTACAACATAAAAAAAAGACCGACATGAATAATAATATGTGTATCACTTAAGTGTATCATCATCAAGTACAACATAAAAATTTTTAATACCTGACACTACTAATAATCTCGATCAGTATCATCAATAAATGCATAATCATCATCATCACTATAATCAATGACGGGCTCATAGGGTTCAGTGGCATCAACATGTGGAAGGCCACCTTGACGTAATCGGTCAAGCAATGACAGGTCATACGCAGCAGTAACCTCTTCTTGTTCCGGCTCTTCTTGTTCCTCCTCTGGGGTGATGTCGGATTCACTGTCGCTGTCTACTTCAATGTTTTGGGGTGAAGTATAGCGGTTCTTGAAACGCTTTTTGGAAAGACGTGTCTCTTGGAAGAATTCTCCTTCATATGTGTCTGGGTTAATGTGAGGTTCATAATCCTCTTCCTTTGGGGGAGATAGTCTAGCACGTGGCGGCACTTCATAAACGACATCCCAACCTTTCAGATTTGGATTAGTTTGGCAGGCCCACGGTAGATAGAATACTTGGGTCGCCTGTTGAGCCGTAATATAGACATCAGGAACATCTAAATGGGTGCTTTGGTTGATTTCAACTAGCCCTATATGTTCATGAGTCCTTCTAGTCTCCTTCGGCTGAAACCAATAACATTTGAAGACTACGACATTCGGTGGGTTTTCACCATAGAATAGAAGTTCATAAATTGCTTCAACTCTCCCATAATACTCGGTACCTCCTTCGCCGATAGCAGATACACAACAATTTGTAGACTTTCGGTCGGCCATAGATAGCTCTTTGCCATAGGTACGAAAGCGATACCCGTGGATGTCGTATTTGTCAAATGAATGGACTTATAGTCAAAACCATTAGCGACTTGTCTCAATTCGGCGTCCATAGACTCTGAATTAGCCTACAAGTTTAATATGAAAGGATTGTTGCATTACGCACAAATTAGCGAATGAAATAAAATTGTCTAATAGAAATTACCGTTTGTTTGAACCAAGAGATGAAACCGGGATAGCCGCCTCCTTGCTTTGCGAGAAGCTCATACTCTTCGACAGAATCCTTTTGGATCACCGTTCCATACGAGAATAAGGCGACGTATCGACTGTATGAAATATCCAGGAATAAGAGCAGTTCAAAGGAAATAGAAGTTGCGAAACAATGTACCGAGAACTTACTCGATGTACGGCCGCACTTCTATCAGGTTGTTGAAGATATACAACGAAATGGTCCGCCATTGTTCGTTATCCAAAGATACTGGATTTGAAACACTGGCTGGTGCGAGATTCCCTTTGAATAGGCTGAGGTTGGATAAACCCTTTTTAGGGTTGTCAACATTGTACCGAGGCTTCGGATTATGCAAATGACAATTTTTGGCTTCGTAGTGTGCTGTCACGAAGTTTGCCGCCTCCTCAGTGATGAATGCCTCAGCCATCGATGCTTCAATTCTACGTTTATTTTTACATTTTTGTCGAAGCGTCTTCTGCATCCTCTCAGTTGGGTAGCACCAACGATTTTGCACGCCCCCCCCAATCTTGCCTCGGTCGGGAGATGCAAAATCAAATGTTGCATTGGATTAAAGAAGCCCGGTGGAAAGATCTTCTCTAACTTGCAGATAACTCCGGCGCCAACTCTTCCATTTCTTCTAGCACGCCAGGCGATAGTTCTTTCGCACAAAGAACACGGAAGAAATAGCTGAGTTCTGCCAGTACTAGCCATTCATCCTCAGGGATGAAGCCACGCAACATCACCGGCATTACCCGCTCAATCCATATGTGCCAATCATGACTCTTGAGACCAAATATCTTCAATTTATCAAGACTGCCTCCCCTCTTTAGATTCGCCGCATACCCATCGGGGAACATCAACTGCATTTTCACCCACAAGATAATTTCCCTCATAGCTGGCCTTCCAAGATTGAACCATGCCTTTGGCTTTGTCCAGTTCTGCTTTCCTTTCGGTTCTTTCATGTTTTGTAACAGTCTATCACATAGCGCCTCCAGATCGACTCTAGCCTTAGTATTATCCTTTGACTTCCCATCTATGCCGAACAATGTACCAAAAAGTGCCTCGGCGATATTCTTCTCAGTGTGCATCACGTCGATGTTGTGTGGGCAAAGGAGGTCTTTGAAGTAAGGCAGATCCCATAAGCATGTTTTGTGAGTCCAGGCGTGCTTATAATTATACCCCTTGAAGTACCCTGGATGCTCTGGATCTGTCTCGAGAGCGTTTAACTGATCCATGGTCTGTTGGCCTGTCAATGCAGGTGGTGCAGAGTTTTTGACAACTCTACCTCTGATGAAGTTCTTCTTGTCTTTCCTGAACTTATGGCGAGGATTCAGGAACTGTCTATGCATGTCGAAGCAAGAAACTTGCGACCGGCCTGAAGCCAACAAAACTCAAGAGCTCCCTTGCATGTGGGGCACGAGAACCTTCCATGCACACACCAGCCAACGAATAGCGCATACGCCGGCAAGTCATGCGTCGAGTACATGTACCAGACACGCATTATGAAGTTCCGTTTGCTATAGGCGTCGTATGTCTTGAACCCATTATCCCAGGCTTCTTGCAATTCGTCCTTAAGCGGCTGCATTTACACATTCATATTTTTCCCCGGATAGTTGGGCCCTGGAATTATCAACGTCAGGAAAATGTTATTTCTTTGCATAATCTGTCCGAGGGGGGGGGGGAGATTGAGTGGAAAGACAAATACGGGCCAACACTGTATTGGGCTGCTGTCATACCAAACACACTGAACCCATCCATGCTGATGCCGACTCGAGGATGCCTCGGATCTGCCGCTTTGTCACCATGTAATTCATCAAACTTTTTCCACGCAACACCATCCGATGTGTGTACAATCATCAGATTCCCATCTGCATCTAGTTCGGTTCTTTTGCCCGTTTTGTGCCATGTCATCTGTCTGGCCATCTCTTCGACCATCAAAAGACGTTGAAGTCTTGGTATGATTGGCATATACCGAAGAACACTAACGGGGATTTTGGTCTGTGTCTTCTCACCCATACTGTTGTCCACCACAACATACCTGGAAGACTTGCAAATGGGACAATAGTTCAAGTCCGCATAGTCAAGCCTAAACAAGACATATCCTTTCTCACAGGCATGTATCTTATCATAGGGCATCTTCAGTGCACAGAGGATTTTGTCCGACTGGTACAGGTTTGCAGGCATTACATGGCCTTTGGGTAGAAAGCGTCCAAATACTGTCATCATTGCATCGTAGCATTCTCTGCCCAAGTTGAATTGAGCCTTCAGAGCCATTACTTGTGAGATGGCATCCAACTGACAAAGCTCAGTGTGCTCATGGAGCGGACGTTTTGAAGACTCCAACATTTCATTGAAGGCCTTTGCAGATTCCTCCATCTCCTCATCCGAATCCCGAGCATCATCGAAGTCTTGCACCATGTTTTCCATCCCGGTACCATGCTCGTCGGTGCGACGACGATCCACCTCAGCTCGGTCACGTTGGGCAGACTCACCATGAAATTTCTACACCGTATAATCGGGCGTAAAACCACTCTTCTGCAGGTGTTTGCCCATTTCAGCCTCTGTCCTCTTTTCCCAATTGCCGCACCATAAACAGGGGCACTAGGTTTTCCTCTGGCCATTTGCAAATGCGGCTCGCACAAACCCCTTGGTTTTTGTGAACCATTCAGTGCTCCATTTGTTCTGACCAGTGTGACCGGTGTACATCCACGCACGATCACTCATCTTGACTTTCAGAGCTACTAGACACACAACAAATATATATATATATATATATATATATATATATATATATAATTCACCATGTATATATTCATCAGTTGATCTACTTTGTCAATTTTATTACGTCCATGCAACCTACACTCTAATAGGTAATGATAGGTTCTAATCCCACCCGAGTATGTTTAGATTGGGTTCATTTTCCCATCTTATGCTCCGGATCCTACGCAAAATTTCGGCAGCACCTCCCCGCTGTTCTCCTGATACACGTCTCTGCAATAAACAAAGAGGATGTGTACCCGGAGAACAACAGGGGAGGCACTCACGAAATTTATGCGTCGGATCCGGAGCAAAGCATATGGGAAAACGAACCCAATCTAAACATACTCGGGCTGTCCATGGATAGCGTTGGACAATTCGAAAGAATCAAGGTCATAAATATGCAAATGCATGCATATTTATAACTATGATGCTTTCGAACGGGAGACACATATTGGTTACGCATACTGATGATTCAAGACACATATATAGCTAGCTATCAAGTTTCATCGGAATAGATCAAATAATTAATGGGGGAGGAGGACATGTCATTTGTGCTCACCCACGAACGAAGGGGCAGAGCTCGTCAAACGCACGGCGAGGTCGTCGAACAACTGCACATTTAAAACTACCCGATCAACACAATTATATATGATGTTTTTCATAACAAAATCAAAAAATATATGACCTAACTAATAATTCACAAATATATGACCCCGTCGGCCTCTGGAAGGCCGAAGAACACCTTTTCGGGAGGTGTCGGGGGTCGGGGTGTCGTGTCGGTGTCGGGGTGCCGTGTCGGGGTCGGGGTCGGGGT
>NC_057796.1:37577394-37577948 GCF_018294505.1 Triticum aestivum
GGTGTCGGGGTCGGGGTCTAGGGGTCGGGGTGTCGTGTCGGGGTGCCGGGTCGGGGTCGGGGTGCCGTGTCGGGTCGGGGTTTTTTCCTCTTTTTTCCTTTTCTTCTTCTTCCTCTTCTTCCTTTTCTTCCTTTTTTTCCTTCTTCTTCTTCTTCTTCTTCTTCTTCTTCTTCATCCTTTCCTTTTTCCTCTTCTTCTTCTCCTCCTCTCCTCTTTTTTCTTCTTCTTCTTCCTCTTCTTCTTTTTTCTTCTCCTCCTCCTCCTCTTCTTCTTCCTTTCCTTTTTCCTCTTCTTCTTCTCCTCCTCTCCTCTTTTTTCTTCTTCTTCTTCTTCTTTCCTCAAACTAAACTAAACCTAAAACTAAACCTAAATCTAAAACTAAAACTAAAACTAAATCTAAACTAAACATAAACCTAAAACTAAAAAAACAGAAAAAAGGAAAAAACTAAATCTAAACCTAAAACTAAACTAAAACTAAACCTAAAACTAAAACTAAATCTAAACTAAACATAAACCTAAAACTAAAAAAACAGAAAAAAGGAAAAAAAGAGGAG
>NC_057796.1:37578668-37599873 GCF_018294505.1 Triticum aestivum
GGGGCGGCGGCGCGCGTGTGAAGAGCAGGGAGAGAAACAGGGCGGGGTGGGGCGCGGCCGTTAGATATGTTAAATCTTTGCCGTCCGCCCCCTTTGCCGTCCGCTTTTTTGCTCTTTGCCGTCTGCTATTAGACGACAAAGAGGGGGGCCGTTAAGTTTTTTTTAAGCAGCTCGTCAGTGGGGCCCCCTCCCTCTTTGCCGTCAGCTAGCCGACGGCAAAGAATCTTTGCCGTCAGCTAGCGGACGACAAAGAACTGGCTGATGGCAAAGAAAGTCTTTGCCATCAGCCAGTTCTTTGCCGTCAGCTTTTGGGTAGCTGATGGCAAAGAGCTTCTTTGCCGTCTGCTAGCTGACGACAAAGAGCTGGCAGATGGCAAAGTAGCTGATTCCAGTAGTGTATGGACTTGAGAATGTTTCCTCGGAAGGTGTACCGTATGCTCATTACCATTAACATGAAAAGTGACATTGCCTTTGTTGCAATCAATAACAGCCCCTGCAGTATTCAAAAAGGGTCTACCAAGGATAATGGACATACTATCGTCCTCGGGAATATCAAGAATAACAAAGTCCATCAAAATAGTAACGTTTGCAACCACAACAGGCACATCCTCACAAATACCGACAGGTATAGCAGTTGATTTATCAGCCATTTGCAAAGATATTTCAGTAGGTGTAAACTTATTCAAATCAAGTCATAAAGAGAGAGGCATAACACTAACACCGGCTCCAAGATCACATAAAGCGGGTTGAACATAGTTTCTTTTAATGGAGCATGGTATAGTTGGTACTCCTGGATCTCCTAGTTTCTTAGGTATTCCACCTTTAAAAGTATAATTAGCAAGCATGGTGGAAATTTCAGCTTCCGGTATCTTTCTTTTATTTGTAACAATATCTTTCATATATTTAGCATAAGGATTCATTTTAAGCATATAAGTCAAACGCATACACAAAAAGATAGGTCTAATCATTTCAGCAAAGCGCTCAAAATCCTCATCATCCTTTTTCTTGGATGGTTTAGGAGGAAAAGGCATGGGTTTCTGAACCCATGGTTCTCTTTCTTTACCGTGCTTCCTAGCAACGAAGTCTCTCTTATCATAACGTTGATTCTTTGATTGTGGGTTATCAAGATCAATAGCAGGTTCAATCTCTACATCATTGTTATTGCTAGGTTGAGCATCAACATGAACATCGTCATTAACATTATCACTAGGTTCATGTTCATTACCAGATTGTGTTTCAGCATCAGAAATAGAAATATCATTGTGATTCTCAGGTGTGTCAACAACAGGTTCACTAGGAGCATGCAAAGTCCTATGATTTTTTCTTTTTCTTCTTCTTAGAAGGACAAGGTGCGTGAACATTAGTTCTCTGAGAATCTTGCTCAACTCTCTTAGGGTGGCCCTCAGGATACAGAGGTTTCTGAGTCATTTTACCCCCTCTAGTCATAACTCTAACAACATTATCATTTTTCTTATTATTTAATTCATTGAGCAAATCATTTTGTGCTTTAAGCACTTGTTCTACTTGAGTGGTAACCATAGAAGCATGTTTACTAATAAGTTTAAGGTCACCTTTAACTCTAGACATACAATCACTCAAGTGTTCAATCATACAAGCATTATGTTTCAATTGTCTACCAACATAAGCACTGAAGTTTTCTTGTTTAACAATAAAATTATCAAACTCATCCAAGCATTGGCTAGGAGACTTATTACGAGGAATATCACCTTTATCAAATCTATAGAGAGAATTTACCTTTACTACCTGTGTCGGGTTATCAAGACCATGTATTTCTTCAGTAGGTGGTAAATTCTTAACATCTTCAGCTTTAATACCCTTTTCTTTCATAGATTTATTTGCCTCTTGCATATCTTCAGGATTGAGAAATAGAATACCCCTTTTCTTCGGAGTTGGCTTAGGAGTTGGTTCAGGAAGTGTCCAATCATTATCATTACTCAATATATTATTCAATAGCAATTCAGCTTGCTCAACAGTTCTTTCCCTGAAAACACAACCAGCACAACTATCCAGGTGGTCTCTGGAAGCATCGGTTAGTCCATTATAAAAGATATCAAGTATTTCATTTTTCTCGAGAGGATGACCAGGCAAAGCATTAAGTAATCAGAGAAGCCTCCCCCAAGCTTGTGGGAGACTCTCTTCTTCAATTTGCACAAAATTATATATTTCGCTTAAGGCAGCTTGTTTCTTATGAGCGGGGAAATATTTAGCAGAGAAGTAATAAATCATATCCTGGGGACTACGCACACAACCAGGAGCAAGAGAATTAAACCATGTTTTAGCATCAGCCTTTAATGAGAACGGAAATAGCTTAAGGATATAGTAGTAACGAATTTTTTCCTCATGAGTGAATAGGTTGGCTATATCATTTAATTTTGTAAGATGTGCCACAACAGTTTCAGATTCATAGCCATAAAAAGGATCAGATTCAACCAAAGTAATTAACTCATGACCGACAGAGAAATCATAATCCTTATCAGAAATACAGATGGGTGAAGTAGCAAAAGCAGGGTCATATTTCATTCTAGCATTCAAAGATTTTTCTTTCAGCTTAGCTAAGAGATTTTTAAGATCATATCTATCTTTGCAAGCAAAAAGATCTCTAGCAGTTTCTTCATCCATAACATAACCCTCAGGCACATCAGGCAATTCATATCTAGGGGGAGAATCTTCATCATCACTTTCATCAATATTATCAGTTTCAATAATTTCATTCTCTCTAACCCTAGCAAGTTGTTCATCAAGAAATTCACCTAATGGCACAGTATTATCAAGCATAGAAGTAGTTTCATCATAAGTATCATGCATAGCAGAAGTGGCATCATCAATAACATGCGAAACATCGGAATCAATAGCAGGAGTAGGTGTCGCAAGTTTACTCATAACAGAAGGTGAATCAAGTGCAGAGCTAGATGGCAGATTTTTACCTCCCCTCGTAGTTGAGGGATAAATCTTTGTTTTTTCATCTTTCAAGTTCCTCATAGTGATCAACAGATATAAATCCCAAGTGACTCAAAGAATAGAGCTATGCTCCCCGACAACGGCGCCATAAAATAGTCTTAATAACCCACAAGTATAGGGGATCGCAACAGTTTTTGAGGGTAGAGTATTCAGCCCAAATTTATTGATTCGACACAAGGGGAGCCAAAGAATATTCTCAAGTATTAGCAGCTGAGTTGTCAATTCAACCACACCTGAAAGACTTTATATCTGCAGCAAAGTATTTAGTAGCAAAGTAGTATGGAAGTAACGGTAATAGTGGCAAAAGTAACAGTAGCAGTTTTTGTAGCAATCGTAACAGTGGCAATGGAAAAGTAACTAAGCAAAGATCAGTATGTGAAAAGCTCGTAGGCAATGGATCAATGATGGATAATTATGTCGGATGCGATTCCTCATGCAACACTTATAACATAGGGTGACATAGAACTAGCTCCAGTTCATCAATGTAATGTAGGCATGTATTCCGAATATAGTCATACGTGCTTATGGAAAAGAACTTGCATGACATCTTTTGTCCTACCCTCCCGTGGCAGCGGGGTCCTATTGGAAACTAAGGGATATTAAGGCCTCCTTTTAATAGAGTACCGGACCAAAGCATTAACACTTAGTGAATACATGAACTCCTCAAACTACGGTCATTACCGGGAGTGGTCCCGATTATTATCACTTCGGTGTTGCCGGATCATAACACATAGTAGGTGACTATTGACTTGCAAGATAGGATCAAGAACTCACATATATTCATGAAAACATAATAGGTTCAGATCTGAAATCATGGCACTCGGGCCCTAGTGACAAGCATTAAGCATAGCAAAGTCATAGCAACATCAATCTTAGAACATAATGGATACTAGGGATCAAACCCTAACAAAACTAACTCGATTACATGGTAAATCTCATCCAACCCATCACCGTCCAGCAAGCCTACGATGAGATTACTCACGCACGGCGGTGAGCATCATGAAATTGGTGATGGCGGATTATTGATGGTGACGACGGCGACGGATTCCCCTCTCCGGAGCCCCGAACAGACTCCAGATCAGCCCTCCCGAGGAAGATTAGGGCTTGGCGGCAGCTCCGTATCTTAAAACGCGATGAATCCTTCTCCTTGATTTTTTTCTCCCCGAACATGAATATATGGAGTTGGAGCTGAGGTCGGTGGAGTCATAGGGGGCCCACAAGGCAGGGGGTGCGCCCCAGGGGGGTGGGCGCGCCCTGCACCCTCGTGGACAGGGTGTGGACCCCCGGATGCTGATTCTTTCGCCAGTCTTTTTTATTAATTCTAAAATGTGTCTCCATGGATTTTCAGGTCATTCCGGGAATTTTCATTTCTGCACAAAAATAACACCATGGCAGTTCTGCTGAAAACAGTGTGAGTCCGGGTTAGTTCCATTCAAATCATGCAAGTTAGAGTCCAAACAAGGGCAAAAGTGTTTGGAAAAGTAGATACATTGGAGACGTATCACATGGCGGTCGCGTCGGCGGCACCTTCGGTCAGATCTGTTTTGACCAGTGCAGTCGGTAGTGGTGTTCATCTCTTCCGTCAGAGGTGGTCGGCCTGCAGCTGGGTGGTCGGATCTTGAGATTCGTCATCTAGTCCCGACTACGAGTCAGGGAGACATAGTCGGTGAAACCGAGCCATTAACAGGCAATGGCAGCGTTTTGTGCCGTTACCTTGATGAAGGCATCGTCATGTAACTGTTGTCGACCCACTCATGCTGCCTCGGGGGAAACCCTAGGATTTGTTCTTCCAGATCGGACGATGGCGGTACTACGGTGTCGTTTCTCTCTTGGGAGCATCGTTTGTGGAGCAGCGCTGGAAGACACAGGCAGGTGGTTGAGCGTCTTTGTCTTGCACAGAGCTATGGTGGAGCTGTCAAGTCATGCCTGGCTAACAGGTGTTACCACTACAAAAAAAGACACATCCATGACATTATGGGCCGAACGAATTTTTTTGTCATGCTTATGACACTTCTATGATGATAATTGTGACAACAACACGTATCATCATAGATGTTATGGGCTCCTACTTTTATGACAAAAAATCATGATAGAAAATGGGCTTTTCGTCCTGGGCGGGCTGGAGAGACGCCTGCATGCATTCTTTGGGCCCTACATAACGGAAAAAATCATGGTAGAAGCAAGGGCGAGGAAAATATCGGGGAGTTCCCGGTTACTGTGGGTGGTCGGGGCCAAGCGATGCACTATGGTTTGCGCGCTTCTCTCTCGTACGCGCGTGTGTGCAAGGTGTTGGCTCTAACTGAACCCGAGTGATCGCACTAGCTACGTTACTGAACCCGAGCAATCGATCCCTTGGCCAATCGTTAACCCCGGCCGGTTCTTCGTCTCATGCACGCCACACAATCGCTAACCCCGGCCGGTTCTTCGTCTCATGCACGCCGCGCTCCCATGGAGGCGCGGGCCATGCTCCTTGCGGCAAACGAACTCCTGCGCTACCGCCCAGTCGACGACCTCTACGAGGAGTGGCTCGACCGCGTCGCCGAGCTCGTCCGCGCCGCAGGGGGCTCCCCGGTGCTGTCCCTCTCTCTACCTCACCCTCAGCCAGCCACGGGCGATGAGGCCCATGGCGCGCCTCCACCACCTCTGCCCCAAGACGACGCCTTGGCACCAAGGCGCGCGGCCCCACGGCGTGATCCACCACGCCCGGTGCCCGTGCGCGAGGAAAGAAGCTGCCAAGAAATCCCGCGGCCATGAGAAGCTGCACCTGCGCTCCCCGTGGCGCCTCGTCAGGACCGCGCGCCGCCCGCAGCGGCGTCGCACGGACCTCATCAAGACTAAGCTCCACCTCCGAGACGGGCACCAGCGACCACAGCTGGCTGCCGCGCCTTCACCCCCGAGCTGCGTAGCGTCGCCTGGCCAGGCAAGTTCAAGCCGGACCAACCTCCTCGCTACGACGGCACCGCCGACCCCGCGGAGTTCCTGCAGCTCTACAAGCTGAGCATCGAAGCAGCCAACGGCAATGAGAAAGTCATGGCGAACTGGTTTCCCATGGCTCTCAAAGATGGGGCCCGCTCCTGGCTCCTGTACTTGCAGCACAGCTCGATCTCCTCCTGGGACGAGATGCGCGACCGCTTCGTCGCCAACTTCGAGGACACTCGCGACCGCCCGCCGGCCGCGGGTGACCTACGCTGCATCAAGTAACGACCGGGAGAGACCCTCCAAAAGTACATCCAGCACTTCAACAACACCCGCCTCAAGATCCCCAAGGTCACGGACGAGGCCATCATCTCCGTGTTCTCCGACGGCGTCCGTGACGTCAAGATGAAGGAAGAGCTCACTATCTATGAGGAGCTCTGCACATCTCAGGAGCTGTTCAACCTGGCGACCAAGTGCGCAAGAGCTGAGGAGGGGCGCCTCTCTCTCCTCGAGCTGCCAGCTGCAGGAGCGGAAGAGAAGATGGCCAAGGCCAAGGACGTGAAGCGCAAGGAGGCAGTGGTTCTCGCAGTGGAGCCCGACACCAAGCGGGGCAGAGATCAGCCCGAGTCATCCAAGAACGGCCGACCATTCTGCGCCTTCCACAACCTGAACACCCACAACACCAGCGACTGTCAAGAGCTCAGAGCCATACGGGAAGGACGCTTCGGTCGACGCCCCGAGCGCAATGACCGGGGCTACGGCCGTGGAGGAGGACGTGGAGGCGGACGCTGGGACGACCGTGGCCCGCGCCAGGAGTGGCGCGACAGGCCTCATGAGGACCGTTGGCAGGACCATCCTCGCGAGGGCGCCTGGAGGGACCAGCCTCGCGAGGATCGCCCCCAAGGCAACACCGGTCTTCCCCCGCTGCCGCCGCCGAGAAGGAACGACAACCACCATCAGGACGAGGGGGCTGGGGGCTTCCAGGAGCCGCATGCAATCACATGCATCTTGGGCGGCGCCCAGGCCCCAGCCTCTCAGCGCATCTTCAAACAGTTCGCTCGCGAGGTGAACGCGGTGCTCCCCAAGCTCGAGGCCACGTGCCCGCTCAAGTGGTCCCAATGCGCCATCACCTTCAACTCGGCAGATCAGCTCAAGTGCGTGGCCACTGTCGGCGTCCTCCCGATGTTGTGTTCCCCAGTCATCAGCAATGTGCAGGTTACCAAGACGCTCATCGACGATGGTGCAGGGCTCAACGTCCTGTCCATTGACACGTTGGACAATCTCCAAGTACCATACGAGAAGCTCCAGCCAACCAAACCTTTCTCAGGAGTGACCGACGGCTCCACCACACCGATAGGTTAAGTCCGCCTGCCTGTCACCTTCGGCGAACGCAAGAACTACCGCACCGAGCTCATCGACTTCGACGTCGCGCACATCCGCCTGCCGTACAACGCCATCCTCGGGTAGCCGGGCCTGGCCAAGTTCATGGCGGTCACCCACCACGGCTACAACGTCCTCAAGATGCCAGGAAGCAGAGGAATCATCACGGTCCCGTGTGAAGAAAGAGATGCGGTGTGCTCCCTTGAGCGCGCCTTCCAAGCTGCAGCAATCAACGACCCCGAAAGCAGAAGTGAGGGCCCTCTGGAGGCCATCCCCAAGAAGAAGCAGCTGCGCCACGTAGGACCTCAGGAGGATGGCAACGCGGCAGGAGCCTCATCAGGATCAGTGTCCGTCCCAGGGGTGCCTTCCTCCATCGCATAGGAAGGCGCACCCGGCGCTCTCCTCGAATAGGGCACGGGGGCTCTCTTCTGGAGGGCCACAGACCTTGCCAACCTCACGAGGGAGGCGCTTGGGCACCACTTGGAGGCGTGCTTCGCGGCACGTGACCCTCAGGAGAGCACAGGGCAAGGAGTGCCCACCACTCAGGAGTTCATCACCAAGACCACTCAGGAACTGCAAGAAGCAAGAGCCATGCGCGGCGACAGCCGCTCGCGAGGCGCAGCTCCGCATCTTGGCGAGGATGCTAGGCTGCGTGTCTGCATCGACGTCCCCGGGCTCAACAGGGCCGCATCTCAGGAGCACTTCTGGCCATCGTGTGTGGGCCACGAGGGCCCACCACATAGCTACGTTCGCATGCCCTTCGGCTTGCCGAGCGTGGCGTCAGCCTATCAGCGCAACATGCGGCGTGTCATGGCGGCCGAGGAGGCCAGGTACCACGCCATCCTGGAGGAGATGGAGACGGTCCTCAGGGAACCTCCCAAGCCCCTAGAGCCTCCCGAGGCTCAGGGCTCCGGTGGCTCATGAGGAGTCACTCCTTCGACGCACGCCTTCAGCTGCACCAACTCTACTTCGTCTACAGAACCAGGTGACATCTTCCAAGCTCGTTTAGCTGGGGGCACCCCACGGGCTGCAGCATCCCCAAGCCGCTCGGGCCGGACCCAGTGGCATGTATCTTCCTACATTTACCTAAGCTGATCTGCTTTCCATGCTTAACCTGCCCACCGCTATCACCTGCTCAATCATCGCCTCCCACGGGGCCACCTCACAGGCACGACACTGGTGCATGGGTCCGTCCCTGCCACGTCGACAACTCTGAGCGGTCGAGCTCTGGCTCGCGGCACGCCTCGCGCACGTCACCTCACCAGGCCCTCAGTGCCTTCACTTCATCCAAAGCAACCAGCGGCAGGCTGACAGCTATAATGGCGAACCATGTTTCTGCTTGTGTCTGTTCACAAGGATCCCATGGGAAGGATAGCAGGCGGCACCGCGAGTCTCCTTTCTCTCGTGCAATCTGCTTGCGTGTTAAAAGGGGGGCTCCTGAGCATCGCGACTCAGGAGCTCTTACTGGCTCTCCAGCCCTCACCCCCTAGCCTTGCACACGACATCGCGACCTGGCATACCAGCGGCGGCTGAGCTCGCTCGAGGGCTAGGACCTGGGGACGCAGAGCGTTAAGGAGAGCATGGGGAGGGAAACTCGTATGGGCTGGCCTGGCTATGCCGCACAAGTTGACGCGCATGCCCAGCGCACCATCAGGAATCGCCGCGAAGTCAACAAGGTAAGTCTCGCCCTCAGATCGGTTAAATGTTCGGGCCTAATGGTCACTCACGCCTTGTCGCAACCCCATTGCGGCCATGTCGACTCCCTTTCTCGCCTTACCATGGCTGCTTGGGCGCTAAGGGGGACCTCCTGAGCATCGCGCCTCAGGGGCTCTTACTGGACCTCGGGCCGCACTCCTCTTGGCCTTGACCACGGCACGCGAGCTGGCATACCAGTGACGGCGGTAGCCTGCCTGGGGACCGGGACCTGTCAGCGTAGAGCAATAAGCTATCGCGAGGAAAGAAAGGGGGGACCGAGCCTTAATGGGACATGTGTTCACCAAATTCTCATAACAGGGAAGATAGGCACAAAAGACATTACAGACCCTTACATGCCCCCATGGGGTAATTCATGATTCTTCGTAGGGAAGAAAAGCTGAAACTAAGGGGGATCCCATCTACACCCTCCCGTGGCAGACGCCATCATCAACAGTCGGTCACGGGAGGCCGGCGCCAACGCCATCCAGATCAGCGGTGGCGACGGCCCAACACTGCAGCTCTGCTCCGAGCGCGGTGAGAGCTCGGAGGCGTGTAGCTGTCGTCGCTCATCTCCGGAGTCTCATAGAGCTCAGGAGAGCTGCTGGACTCCCAAGGGCTGCTGCTGCTGCTGGAGTGGCCGCGAGCGGAGCGCGGGTCAGCTTGACGCTCCTCTCCGGAGCAGCACTCCAGGCGGCGGCCCTCTGCATCGAAGACCTTGAAGAAGAGCGTGGAGACG
Source organism: Triticum aestivum (assembly GCF_018294505.1). Classification (NCBI taxonomy): domain Eukaryota; kingdom Viridiplantae; phylum Streptophyta; class Magnoliopsida; order Poales; family Poaceae; genus Triticum; species Triticum aestivum. The sequence goes on from NC_057796.1 coordinate 37,588,375, forward strand.
CCGTCGAACTCAAAGTGGATCGCGAGGGCACCCCTCGCGCGGTAGACCCGCGCGATCTCGCCCCAGCCGCGAGTCATGAAGATCTTGCCAGCGGGGACCGCTTCGATCTCTGCTCTGGTCGTCGGAGCGCTGCAGTCGGCGTGCTGCAACCAGAGCTCGAGAGGCCCCCTCGATGGCATCACGTCGGAGAAGAACCGTGAGAAGCAGATCCAGGAGCTTGGAGGCATCGGCGCCCACAGCACCAGCTCGCGCGAGGAGTCCGCGGCGTGGATTCCGGGGGCGACGGCACGCGTCGCTCTGGCGCGGCGACCCCGGACGCGGCGTGAGCGGCGCTGCTCGTCGCTCTGTCCTCCCGAGCCCTCGGCTCGGGCGTACAAGGGTAGCGGGTACCCCGAAGGAGGCCGATCGTACCAAGGCCTTGTCACCACCTGCATCGCCGCTTCATCGCGACGATGGACCGACCGCTTCTTTGGCGGAAGTGGCCCCGGGTCATTCCGGGGAACCTTTCCCTTCTCTTCGGCAGAAAACCTTCTGATAGGTGCCATTGTTGTTAGAAGTGGAGCAAAGAGGAAGAAGCAAGCAAGCTAGGAAGAGATGGGCAATGGGGGCTCCGCCCCCCTCCCCATTTATAGCAAAAGAAGGCCAATCGGCTCCTCCCACGATTGCAGGTAATGATGGTTTTCCTTGCATGTCGCAGGGACTTGTCAAGTCGTGCAGTTGCCGAGGCAGCGTGGGGAAGCGGAGACGCCCACGTCCAATCAACCGCCATGTGTCAACCGAGGCCGCAGGCTTTGGGGCCCCGCGGTGCTCCGTATTTGGCCCTTGGCTTCGCCGCGAAGCCAAGCCCGAGCGCACCTTGGGCCCGGGGGCTACTGTCGGCATCCTGGGAACGGGGGTCCCCAGACTTGCCTGCCTGCGGCCCACGGCGTGGCTGAGCTAGCAGGCCGTACGACCCATCTTCATCGACGAGGCATTCAAGACCCTCGCGAGGGGCTAAGCCTCGCGAGGCGGACGATGCAAGACCTCCTCAGGAGTGGCCAAGCCAGGCAGGCTCACGAGGAGCGGAGATATCAAGGCGGGGTAAACCTCACGAGGCTCTCGTGACGTGAGCCATGACGATCGACACCAGGCGTGCGCCAGGCAGGCGCCAGCGCGTGCAGCGTCCTTGTTTCCTCTTTGGTGCTAAGGAGGTCAGCGCAGGCGAGGAGTACCGAGGCATCAGGAAAAGGTTGCTATATTGGTGCAACGAGACCAAGACCAGGAGGACGGCAAGACGGAGGTCATCGTGGAGCCCAAGACGGCGTCACCACCAAAGCCTTTTGCAGGCGAAGACCGCTTTGGTCAGGATAGCTTGTACTAGGTGTCCCCCTTCAACTTTGCCCATCGTTGTTGGCTCCCTTCCCGCTCAATATTTGGGAAGAGGACCAGGGCCTATATAAGTAGAGCTAGCCACCACCGTAGGGGCATCGAGCAGTTCACCCAGCTCTCACCCGCTGAGTCACCAAGCACAAGAAAACCTCAACCTCAGGAGGCTGTTCTTCCCCTTGTACTGTTCACCATCATCCCAAGAGGCAATCCACCACCACCACATTGGAGTAGGGTATTACACCACAACGGTGGCCCGAACCAGTATAAATCCCGTGCCTTTCTGTGTTGCGAGTTCGTCGAGTTCGTCCGCGAGATCTTAGCGAGCTAGGGCGTAGATCGGTAGGAGGGAAAGACTTCGCGCGCACCCCAGTGTTCGAACCTTAAGGGTTTGCTGGAACCACACATCCGACAGGTGGGGGTTGGATGAATAGGACCCCGTGGTAGTAGGACATTGCCGCTGGATGAACAGGACCCCGAGGAGGCCGCCACACACCCCATCCGGATGGTGGTGGATGAACAGTACCCCGTGGACGCTGGAGAAGGCCAACAGTGGAAGAACAGTAGCAGGTGGAGGCTGCTGGAGGAAGTCGACGTTGGATGAACAGTATCCCATGGAGTTCCTTTTGCAGTACGCCACACCCCTCCCAAGGAACATGACCCCATTTCAATCATAGGCGATCAAAGAGAAGTCTGTTTCCTTCATTTTGCGGTGCGCCAGACCCCTCCCGATCAACAGGGCCCCGTTTTGACCATAGGAGCTCGAATAGAAGTCTGTTTCCTCGGTTTTGCAGTACGGCAGACCCCTCCTGATGAACATGATCCCGTTTCGACCGTAGGCAGTCTAACAGAAGGCTGTTTCCTCCATTCTGCGGTACGCCAGGCCTCATTTCGGCTGTTCCATCAAAGCCGGTTGGCTCCTGATGAACAGGACGCATTCCATTGCCTCTCGATGAACGTGAGGCGGTTTCTCTGTTCCGACCCAGCCGTCTGGCTTCCGATGAACAGGACACCGTTGCTCATGTCCGCTGGCTCTCCATGTACACGAGCCTTGGCCGTATGTATGCAAGAGTAGGCATTCGAGACCCCGCCCGTATGTACATACGTGGCCATATTTTTTGGCATGTCGCTGTACGTACATGTACACAGTTTAGAATGAACTGCGTGAACTGCTATGTCAGAGGCTCTACTACTATAGGTGCCGCTGCTTGCTTGGCCACGGTTCATCGTTGCAGAGAGACCGATCGACCAGTATGTACGTACACGTTCGCGCCCAGACAAACAACGCTACGTACGCTTCGATCGGGTGGGTCCCAGCTGTCAGGGAGGATAAGGACGCCCTTCCTTCCGTGCAAAGCTATAGCTGGTGGGTCCCAGCTGTCAGGGGGAGGAATCATTTTTTCGCATAATATGGAGGCACTTCCTTGTGTTCGAAGATGTAGCTGGTGGGTCCAGCTGTCAGCCTCACCAACTAAAGTCCTCTTTTGATGACTGTCATTCATTGACCCCGTTGACCAAGCCACGCCGAGAACATCAGGGCGGTGGATGACGGCGAGGCCTAGGAAGGGAACGACGTGGAGCAAGGGAAGACGAGGCAGGTGGATGCCCACGCGGAGGAGAGTACGAGGGTTCATTGGTTCGGCTGTGGTGCAAGGCTGCCATCGTCGGAGAATAATAAGGGGTGTTGGTGAGTAGAGGGAAGGCCTAGCCAGTGGTAGTATGGTCGGACGGTGAGGCCTACGCGGCTGCACAGCCGGCCACGGGAGGCTGGAGCAGGAGGTACGGCGGGCACTGGTTTGGGCGGCTGGAGCAAGAAGACCAGAGGTTGAAGATGTAGCACAACCGTTGGATTAACATCCAACGGTCACTGCAGCTAGAATTGTTTATTGACTAAGTTTACAAAGCCCTGCGTCCGCATCAACTTAGTAGGCCCACAAGTCAGCCTCCAAATGTGGTGGGTCCCAGCTAGCAGGGGGAATCATTTTTTTGCGCGTAATAAGGTAGCACTTCCTTGCGTGCGAAGATGTTTCTGGTTTTTTTAGTTTCTTCTTTTTAGAGTTATAATAAAAAGGAAACAATTTAGCATCTTTGATACAATCCATATTTTCACGAAATGGATCATAATAAAGCTGCTAGGTCCCAGCTTTCAGGGAGAGGAAACTTTTTTCCACGTAATAAAGGAAGCACTTCCTTGCATGCGAAGATGTAGCTAGTGGGTCAAACTTGTCAGTGGGAGAAATCATTTGTTTTCTCATAATAAGGATGCAGTTGCTGCGTGTGGCCATGGGCCATATGGGTCCCTACTATCAGCTACTACACATACATGCCTCTTCCGATGGCTGTCGTTTGTTAACAAAGTTGACCATGCCGCGCTGAGAGAACCAACACGGTGGACGATGGCAAGGCCTAGGAAGGGAATGGCCCGAAGCTGGTGAAGACTCAACTGTGGATGCCCACGCGGAGGGGATTACAAGGGTTAACTGGTTCGGCTGCTGTGTGTGTACATGCATCTAGTGCCCCTTAGTGATTTTGGTGTATTGAAGATTTATAGGTTAAGGGACTAATGTGTTTATGAGTGTACACATGTCTATAAGTCTATGAGGAGTTTCATATTTATAGAGAAAGTCGACCCCTAAAAATGAAGTTCTTCGACTGAAGACTTTGGGTTTCTGAAGACCTTCTGAAGACTTTGAAAGTGAAGAAATTGGTGTGACCTTGAAGACTTGGTATTCATTTGAGGAACATGGAGCGTGAAGACTTTTGTTTTCGTAGTTTCATTTTCTCTTTCTTGGGTCATAGGAAACACCGTACTGTTAAAGGGGGTCGAGGAAATACTAAGGAAAAATTTCCATGTGATGCTCAACTCAAAATCCTACACCTACCAATACCTTCGAGTGAAGCCATTGGAAATCTCATACAGTTCAGTCATATTCTTCAGTGACAGACACGAAGTTCTTCTGGTCTTTGAGGAATTTGTTCTCACTGAGGAGTTAGGAATTCGCCAGTGCGGATTGCCTACACAGTGAGGAACATGATAGCCCTGAGGAATTTGATACTCAAATTTCCGACCGTTGCTGTGCTATGCGCCAGCTGTCCCAAAATATCTACCCACCTAACGGTCATATCATTGAAGGGCATTTATGTCTTATCATGTGAGGCTGCTCCCTAGGCTATAAATAGCCGCCCCCTACAACCACTAGCTGGTTGGCTGCTCCGAGAGAAACTGACACTTGTCCTTTGAGAGCATCCCATTTTCCGAGGACTTTGAGCGAAAATCATCAAGTGAGGAAAACCCAAACGCAAACACCTACAAACCCAAAGTGATTGAGCATCACTGAAGAGATTGATCCTGCATGGATCCGACGCTTGTTACCTTTGAAGAATGTGCTTCTTCCAGACGGTTAGGCGTCATCGTCTAGAGCATCCAAGAGGAATTGTGGATCGCCGAGTGACCGTGTTTGTGAAGGTTCGGAAGTCACCTGAAGACTTACCAAGAGTGATTGGGCGAGGTCTGTGTGACCTTAGCTCAAGGAGAATACGGTGAGGACTATGTGTCCGGGACTGTGTGTCCTCAGGTTTAAATACCTAGCTGCTCCAACCAGATGTACAACTGAGACAACAGTTGGAACTGGTCTACCAAATCATTGTCTTCACCAAGCTTACTGGTTCTATTTCCTCAACTCTTTCATTTCCACATATCTGTGTTTGAAGACTTTGACTGAAGACTTTCTCAATTTCCTCAGTTCAATTTCTTTAGTCTGTTTTTCTTCATCCTGTATTATCCCGTGATTACGCTTTCTGTACTCTGTGCTTGTCTTCATTTCATCATGATGACCATGCTTGTGTTCTGTTATGTTTACTTTTGAGTACTTATTCCACTGCTAGTAGTTCTTCGCTAAGGAATTTCCTCACCTGCAAATTCCTCAGTGAAGAATTCATAAAAATCGCCTATTCACCCCCCTCTAGTCGATATAACGCACTTTCAATTGGTATGAGAGCAAGGTACTCCCTTGTTCTGTGTGATTTTGGTTTAACCGCCTGGAGTTTAGTTATGTCGACCGCAGGTATGATCAAGGTCTTTGCTGGGTGTCCTACCTTCGATGGGACGGACTACTCCTACTGGAAGAATAATATGCGAATGCATCTTGAGGCAATTGATAACGATCTCTGGTATGTTGTGGAAAATGGTGTTCCCTCAGTCACACCTTCTCTGAATGCTGCCGATGTGAAGAGATTCAAGCAACTCGATTCTCAAGCGAAGAATATCATATGTGGCCATCTGAGCAAAGGACAGTATGGAAGAGTGAGTGCTCTGGAAACTGCTAAGCTTATCTAGGATAGGCTATCCAAAGTCAATGAAGGAGTCTCAACACAGCGTGACTCTCGAGTTGATGTTCTTCGCAATCTCTTCATCTGCTTCAAAAGACTCGACAATAAAAATGTTCAACAAACCTTCGATCGCCTCACTGACATCTCAAATGAGCTTCAAGCGCTTGGTGCCACTGACATCACCGACCATGATGTGGTGAAGAAATTGCTGAGATCGCTTGATTCCTCATTTGATACTCTGGCATTGATGATACAAGAACGTGCTGATTACAAGTTACTTGATCCCGCTGATATCCTCGAGAGGCTAAATACTCATGAGTTCCAGCTTGCTGAGAAGAGAGATCTCTATGGTTCGAGCTATGGCAGATCACGTGCCCTGAAGGCCAAGTCCGTCTCTGAATCTGAAGGTGAAGATTCTGGTAGTAGCGTTGGTGATCCTAAAGAACTGAGCCAGGAGCTAGCACTGCTCGTGAAGAAATTTCAGAGGTTCTCAAGACGTGGTCGCTTTGGAAAATCCTCAAGGAGCAATGATTCCTCATCCAGTGACTACAAGAAGAGGCTTTGTCACAAATGCAAGAAGCCTGGTCACTACTATCAGGATTGTCCTCAGTGGGAAAAGGAATCAAAGAAGAAGAAATTCAAGGATTACAGTTCTGATGATGCGAAGAAAAAGAAGAAATCCTCAAAATCTTCATCATCAAAATCCTCGAAGTCTTCGTCTCACAAGAAGAGAAGCTCCAAGAAGGCTCGGGCATTCATTGGCAAGGAAATGGACTCTGAGACTGAATCTGAGGAACATGAGGAAGAGGAGGCATCTGAGGAGTCCGAGTCTGGTGTGGCGAGTCTAGCTCTCGCTACTGCATTCGTCAGCAAGTCTATCTTCAACTGTGAAGAAAATGTCTTCACCAACAAGGCTGATGAAGGCAACGATGACTACGCTCCCACCTATTGCATCATGGCAAAGGTTGCCAAGGTACTCAAATATACCTCCTCTGAATCAAGTGAGAATGAATCTGATGTAAACCTCAAGCCCAGCTACTCTAAACTTGCTAAGATTGCTATGAAACAACAAAAGGCTTTTGAAAAGGTTCAAAACATGCTAGACAAAAGTGATAATATGTTGGGTGAAGAATTGGATTGCACTAAAACCTTGACTGAAAATCTTTAGAGACTTCAGACTAGGTTTGACAACCTTCAAAGTCATCATAACACTCTCTTGTCTGATCATGAAAAGCTTTCTTATGAATTCCTTCAGAGAAAGCAAGATCTTGAGAAGCTAAGAGTGAGTTATGAAGATCTTCAGAAGGAGCGCGATTCATTACTTGCTCAACAAATCAGCGCTTCTCAGGAAGAATTTGTTCCTCCATGTTTGAAATGCATTGAACGTGAATCTGCTAATTCTTCACCTGAATGTTCAAATGCTTCTAATGCTAAAAATTCTTCAACTGTCTCTGCTATCACTAATTCCTCATCTAAGGACATTGCTAGTATCACTGATGATGCAGGGCTGAAGGAATTGTACATGACAGGCATGTACAAAAGCCTCAAAAGGCATCAGACTCTTTGTGATGTGCTTAAAAAGCAGATCCTCAACAGGAACCCTAGGAAGGAGGGTATTGCCTTTGAGAGGAAACTCAATGCTGATGGTACATATTGGAAGCCTGAGCAGTACCCCAAAACCTCATGGGTTGCTGCAAAGGGACCTCCAGTTGATCCATCCAATTTATCTGGCTTTACATGTGAATCTCCTCATTCTTCTGATGAGTCATCTGACTCCAACTATAAACTGTTCAAAAATCAGAATGGTGAAGTATTTGCTAGATATGTTGGTACTAACTGCAGGAACGGTTCCCCTATAAAGAAAATCTGGGTTCCCAAAAGATGCCTTGAAAGTCTTCAGGTGAATGTCCTCATGACATTGTCGGTGTCAAAACCGGCGGATCTCGGGTAGGGGGTCCCGAACTGTGCGTCTAAGGCGGATGGTAACAGGAGGCGGGGGACACGATGTTTACCCAGGTCCGGGCCCTCTCGATGGAGCTAATACCCTACTTCCTGCTTGATTGATCTTGATGATATGAGTATTACAAGAGTTGATCTACCACGAGATCATGTAGGCTAAACCCTAGAAGCTAGCCTATGATTATGATTGTTCTTGTCCTACGGACTAAACCCTCCGGTTTATATAGACACCAGAGGGGCCTAGGGTTACACAGAGTCGGTTACAAGGGAGGAGATCTGCATATCCGAATTGCCAAGCTTGCCTTCCACACCAAGTAGAGTCCCATCCGTACACGGGACGAAGTCTTCAATCTTGTATCTTCACAGTCCAACAGTCCGGCCAAAGTATATAATCTGGCAGTCCGAGGACCCCCTCAGTAGCCCCTGAACCAGGCTTCAATGACGGCATTGCAAGGCGGGTTCCTCCTCCGAATACTCCATAGAAGATTTTGAACACAAGGATCGTGTCCGGCTCTGCAAAATAAATTCGACATACCACTGTAGAGAGTATAATATCCCACAAATCTAATCTGCTGACACATTTTGCATCATGACATCATGCCACGGCCCGGCCATTATTCGAACCGTTTTTCTCAACTAGCCACTACACGTGTTGCGAGGCGATTTTATTGGCACGTCTTGTCGAAGCAGAGATCGTGTCCCTCTTTTCATGGGATTCTCATCAATACGGGTGTGGGTAACCCAATCGTGCCCGCTGGTATGACTCCTCGATTTTAGGCAAGTCCCAGACGGTCGTGCGAAGGGCGCTTGATATTCACCCTCTTTATAAAGGGGCCAAGGCCTGTCCTTTTCTTCTTGCGCTCGATCTTTCCCTTCTCCCACCTCGAATTCCAACACCCAAGGCGGAGGCTAAGCGCTTCGTACCTTCGATCATGTCCGGATCCAACCTTCAAGGCCGGTGGGTGGCCTCCTCCGTCATAGAGGAGGACATCAAGAAGCTAAGAGAAGCCAGGTATCTGACCGCCGAAATCTCGCACAGGCTGCCTGCTCAAGGGCAGGTCATCCCCACTCCCGAACCCAACGAGAGTGTCGTATTTGTTTCCCACTTCCTCCGAGGGCTAGGATTTAGTCTTGATCCCTTTGTTAGAGGGCTTATGTTCTACTACGGGCTCGATTTCGATGATCTGGCTCCGGATTCCATCCTTCACATCTCGTTGTTCATCGTCGTGTGTGAAGCCTTCCTCCGCATCACCCCACACTTCGGCTTATGGCTCAAGACCTTCAATGTGAAGCCGAGGATGATCGATGGGCGACATGCAGAGTGCGGAGGTGCCATAATAAACAAAGGCACCAATGCTCCATGGCCAGGGGGTTCCTTCCCGGAGATGTCCAACTTATGGCAGCGGGAGTGGTTTTACATCACGGCTCCCCGAAGTACTAAGTGGGCAGCTGCCCCCGCCTTCTGTTCGGGCCCCCCGCCACAACTGGCGTCGTGGATCAACAAGGGGCTGGAATGGGGGCCGGTTAATGACGTGTTGACACTGCAGAGTCGCATCCGAGATTTCCTCGAGAGAGATGTCAGCCTTGTCAAGGTAATGCAGGTTATGCTAGTTTGTCGGGTCCTGCCGTGCCAACGTCAACCTCTCCGTATGTGGGAGTTCAACCCGGAAGGACCGTGAACTATTCAGCAATTCTTCGGCGTAACGCTCGAAGGGATGTATGAATTGTTCTTCGGACCACGAATAAAGTGTCCGGACACCACCGAGGATGTGGGTCTAAACTACAATCGTCCAGATACCCAGTGACGGAGTAATTGACCACGGGTACCCCGAAGACGACAAGACAATAATTCAAGACATCGGGGCTAGCAAAGCCCCTCAGTCCGACTGCCCGGCCGCTCCTGCCGGCTCCCCGTCCGACTGCTCCACCCGGCCGGCTGCCGGTTGCCGGCTGCCCGAAGGTGGCCGCTGCACCGACAAGACCCCGACAAGACCCTGACGGGACAGCCACAACGCGACATCATCTACAGTGTACCTGTCCCTTTGGCACTATTTTATAAAGTGCCCAGGGGACAAGCATGACACCCATCATGCCTTGCCCATACTACTACATGGCTTGGTTTGTAAGCTACCCAAGGTAGCTTACAACCAACGCCACCACCACCCATGCTAAGCTAGCCATGCCTATTTATATGGGCATCCATCCATCCACCAAGGGAGGAGAACACCCACAGCCACGCCACATGCACTTGGCCGGCCACAAGGCCACTCACGCATGCATGCTCAGGAACATGCAGCCACTAGCTCATACGCATATATACCAAGTCAGATGCCTATGGCACTGACTTCAGATACAGCTCCAGGAGCACTTTGTACTGCCCGATGTACACCTCAGATATATACTCAGACATGCAGGAGTAGGGTTCTTATCTCTCCGGAGAGCCCCGAACCTGGGTAAACTAGCGCGTGCTACTCGCATACCCGCTCCCGGTCCTATCAGCAGCAGTCTTGCCCTCACACTAAGCCCTTGTGGCATCTGTCGCCTCGCAACCCCCCCGTGAGAATACCACGACAGTTGGCGCCCACCGTGGTGTGGTACTACTACTATGCTACCACGCTGCTGCTGGTTTCACAGTCCGGGCGGGACCATCTTCGCCATCACCGCCGCGGCGTCGCGCCGTCTCTCCGGTAGTGCTCGGGGGCTCGACTTCGACCCGCCCCCGGAGCGGCCGTGCTGGACGGCGCGTCCTCGTTGTCGGCTTCGCCGCATTCGTCATCATCACCGTTGCGATGCCGGCCGTCCATCCGCGCACGCACCGCGCGTGCGGTGCCTCGCTTCGGTCGGCCGCATCCGTGCACGCGCCGTGCCGCGTCGCTCGCGTCTACTCCCTTCCGCGTTGTGCCTTGCTCCGGCCGAAGCGCGCATTTGCCACTCCATATCTCATATATGCAAGCAAGCTAGATACAAGTCAAACCATGGTCAAACCATTAGCCAAACACCACCTATGCATTAGTCAGACACTGCCCATACACTTGCCAGATGCAAACTATGCATGCCTCGTTACATGCCTTGGATAATAGTCAGATATTCCTCATACACGAGACAGACAATAGTCAGATTACCTGTACACATCCCGTACGCTAGCTGGATACTAGCTATGCACAGCTCGCCTCTTGTGCGTCCACTACGCCGGCTGCAGTTCTGCACCCGCCGCAGCTCCGCTGCTCAGCAACTCCAGCGCCTCCTGCTGCGCCGCCTCACGCCGCTCTGGCCTCGCGCAGCCGGCCACCACCCGGTCCGGCTGGAACACCTCCTGCTTGCTGGCTCTGGATGCCACGCGCCTGCGCCGCCGAGCCGCTTCCATCTGCCTGCTGCAGAACCGGGCAAGCGGCCTCCAACGCCATCGCCTCGACCGGCGCTCCCTAGTGCTCGTCCTCGACCAGCACGTTGTGCTTCTCCCCATTGCGCTCTCCAAGCCGCGAGCGCGCGGCACCGTCCGCGGCCTCCCCCGCCGTCGGCTTCGCTGCGACCCCCGACCGCGTCCGCATCTCCTGCGCGCGCTGGCCGCACTCCGCCAACTGCTACGCGCATCCTGGCCGGCTCCTGCGCGCCCGAGTCCCCAGCGTCGCTTCCGCCCAGTCGGCCTGGCCGAATGCTGGCCCCCCGCCCGTGGCTGCCTGCCCCCGTGCAGGCCGACTCCTCACCCGGCCGGCCTGGCCGGTTGCTGGCCCCTGCTTGCCCCGTGGCCGGCTCGCCGGGTCCGGCCACTCCCGCTGCGGCACGCACCCACACCCGGCCGGCTTCGGACCTCTCCGCCTCCTCCGCAGGACCCGATCCTGGCTCCCG
>NC_057796.1:37600501-37635664 GCF_018294505.1 Triticum aestivum
CCGGCTGCTGCGCCCTCGCCCGCCGGCTCGCTGCAGCCGGCTGCGCCCCGCGCGCCCCTGCCGGGTCCCACTCGAGCCGCTTGCTATGGCCGACACCTGAAGAAAGAGACAAAAAAAGAGAAGAGCCGGCTGGAGAAAAGTTAGAGGTGTCGGCTGGTTAAAAAAAAGTGTGTTGCACCCGCTCGGCCGGCTCCTCAACTCGGCCCCGCCTCGCCTGGCCACCCGGATGCGCTGAGACAAAAAAAGAGAAGAAAAAAATGGGGCCGGGTGGAAAAGAGAGTCCAACTGTTAGAAACGAGTCGGGTCGGCTGCTAAGAAAGAAAAAGAGAAAAACAGAGCGTCCGTCTGTCCGTCCGTCTGCTTCGTCACTCGGACGACCAGACGCAACCTGTCTTGCCTGCCTGCTTCAACGCCTGGCCGACAGGAGCGCCGGCCCGGCCGCCTGTCCGCCTCGTCGCCTGTTTGGTCGGACCCGACCGGCTGGGACCCTCCTTCGAGCACTCGGAGGCTCGAAAGCCAGCGGGTGCGCCGGCGCGGTCAGCGAGCCTCGAGCCGCGCCGGCTGGTTTTTGCAACCTCCGCCTCGACTACACGAAAAGCAATGTGAGCTTCTCACCCGCTTATTTTTGCACCACGCAAACACAGATAACCCTGAGCGACGCTCGGGGACCACCTCCGCATTTTATTATAGTTGCACCACTGTTCGCCCCGGCGCCAGCCAGAGTTGGCCCGGAGGCTGGCCGCTTGGCCTGAGACGTTAGTTCCCGCAGACGGCTTAGTAGCGTGCGCGGTACCAAAGGCCCACTCTTAGTCACAGACTGCAGAGCGGCTGTCCGGCTAGCAAGAGTGAACGCTGGAGGCCACCCACGCGAAAAACGTCCGGGAAGAAAGAACGGTTCGGGCGACCCGGTCGTTTCTTTTACGAGTATCTGCTCGGTCAAATCTGCTCCCAGAGTCTGAGTACTGTACACTCCAGTCCGTGGCCCACTCTCAGCCACAGACCGCAGAGCGCCTGTCCGGCAAGCGAGAGCACAAGCCAAAGAGTGGAGGGAACATGAAAAAGATTGAAGGGGGCTCGGACGAAACCGAGTCGGTACCCTCCGCATAAAACTTGCAGCGCTAAAAGCAAACATTTGATATATCTGTGCGGACTAACTTTGTCTTTTGCATGATCATTTTCGTGGGGAACCCCCCCTCCTCGCTCGGAGGCTCGGAGGCTCGAAGGCTACACCCAGTGGGTGAGCTGACGCGCCCCCACTGGAAGCAAGACGCGCCGGTTGCTGCCCGCAGCCGGCTGTCAGCAACAGCATCAGTCGGCGGACCCCCGCGTCCGCGCCCGACACCATCAGTCGGCGGATCCCGCGACTTCGTGTCCGCGCCCGGCACCCACGATGCCATCGTCTGCACCAACAACCACGAAAAGCCTCCGCACAACTTTTCCAAGTTGCCCGGAGGCTCGGAGGCTACACCCAGCGGGTGCGCTGGCGCGCCACCGCCCGAAGCAAGCTACGACGGCTGCGGCCTGCGGCCGGCCGTCATCGACATTTTCTACATCAACACCCGCCAAAAAACCCTCGCCCAACTTTGCCAAGTTGCCCGGAGGCTTGGAGGCTACTGACGGAGTAATTGACCGCGGGTACACCAAAGACGGCAAGACAATAATTCAAGACATCGGGGCTAGCAAAGCCCCTCAGTCCGACTGCTCGGCCGCTCCTGCCGGCTCCCCGTCCGACTGCTCCACCCGGCCGGCTACCGGTTGCTGGCTGCCGACTGCCCGAAGTCGGCCGCTGCACCGACAAGACCCCGACAAGACCCTGACGGGACAGCCACACCGCAGCATCATCTACAGTGTACCTGTCCCCTTGGCACTATTTTATAAAGTGCCCAGGGGACAAGCATGACACCCATCATGCCTTGCCCATACTACTACATGGCTTGGTTTGTAAGCTACCCAAGGTAGCTTACAACCAACACCACCACCACCCATGCTAAGCTAGCCATGCCTATTTATATGGGCATCCATCCATCCACCAAGGGGAGGAGAACACCCACAGCCACGCCACATGCACTTGGCCGGCCACAAGCCCACTCACGCATGCATGCTCAGGCACATGCAGCCACTAGCTCATACGCATATATACCAAGTCAGATGCCTATGGCACCGACTTCAGATACAGCTCCAGGGGCACTTTGTACTGCCCGATGTACACCTCAGATATATACTCAGACATGCAGGAGTAGGGGTCTTATCTCTCCGGAGAGCCCCGAACCTGGGTAAACTAGCGCGTGCTACTCGCATACCCGCTCCCGGTCCTATCAGCAGCAGTCTTACCCTCACACTAAGCCCTTGTGGCATCTGTCGCCTCGCAACCCCCCCGTGAGAATACCACGACACCCAGGTAAGTAATTCTGCGGCCGAACACGCTGTGTTTTTATTTTTCACAACATCATTCTGAAAAGTCGCTCTTTGACCAGGACTGGATAAAAAAGGCGAAGATGATTAGGTGTTCGGCCCCCCATCCCGAAGGCTCACCGGATCCTGTACTAGCCAGGATGCTTGAGCTTGCGCCTTATCAAGAGCAATCAGGGGAAGATAAAGGGATGAATAAAGAAGACGAAAGCGGGCCTCACTCACTATTCATCCAAACCGGGGGAATTAGTGCCTCTGCGAAGGAGTATAACCGGGGAGAAGAATCTAAAATTCCCTCTCCCCAAGGAAGGAAGAGGACCGCCTCTGAAGACTTGGAAACAATGGTTTCCAAACGAGGGAAGAAACCTTCGCCAGGGGGCCTGCCCCGGAGGGCATCCTTACCGCACAGTGCCCGCAAGGGGCTCAGCCCTCCACCGAGCTGTAAGTAAACAAAAGTACCTTATAGTAAATATATCCTGTTTCATCTCTGAGGACAATAACCGAGACGGATGTCTTGCAGTTCGGATCATAGCCCATCTCAACGGAGTTCGTCTTTGGGGGATCTTCTTCCGGAGATGATGGAGAGCGAAACGCCTCCCTGTGCCTCCCCGCCTCATGAGGCGGGCGACCCAGAGGTGTCGTCAAGTAGGATTTCTCCTGATCCACCAAGGCCAGAAGGTAACCCTTCCGCCACCCGATGTCCGGAGTATTCGGCTCCTAAGGAGAACAATAGAAAGAGTCTGGGACTGTTCGGTGCGCGACCGGACACACTGATGGGTCTTTTGGAGCAGGCGGCTATCTCAGAGGCGCATCACACTTTAATGGGTACGGTGGTTGAGAGGATTTCATCTGCTGAAAGTGGGTTGCATGAAGCTTTTATGAGCCTGCTGAGAGGCTTTGAGGTACGCAAAGTAATATGTATATTTTTGACGGTACCGCACACGCTTGGTGTGCCCTATGCAGATAGTAGCCCCTGAGACTCTGGTTGCTGTCAAAAAAGGCGGCAAACAGAGGATCATAGTACCAGGTAATGATCATGCCGCTTTCATGTGCAGGCGGCTGAGGGTCCGGTGGCCAGCCGGACTAGTGAGTTTGCTGAACTGAAGCGGCAACTTGATGCGGTAGATGCCGACATCGTGCTTGTAAACAGGCGGCTTGACGAGGCACAGGGTATGTATTCTCCGGTGGTCAACATATGTTAAGAGGAGCATGATGCTAGTATCTATAATATGATGTGACTGCAGATGGAGCTGCCGCCGTGGAGACCCTTCGGGCGGAACTTGCCCGAGCCAAGGAACAAGCCAGGAGGAGTGATGCGGCCGCCCTAAAGGCGGTCGAAGAGTTAAGAGCCGAACAGGCTGCGCATCGCCAGAGCAACGAGAAAATAGCCAAGATGGCTGTTGAGTTGAAAGATGCCACCGACCGTTATGAGCTTCTTGAAAGGGAAAGCCAAACGAAGACGGCGGACCTGGAGAAAGCCATGGTAGCAGCCAAGGAAACCCGCTCTAAAATCAGAGCGGCGAAGGAGGAGCTACGTCAAGCCGGAGATATCACGGCTGGGAAGCCCTTTTTGTTGCAGACGAAGTTCGGAGATCCTAAGTATGCCCTTCTGGATCAATTATGGAGTTCTGCAGACGCGTACTTGGATTTGGCAGCGAGTGCTGCTGATGCGACCGAGTTTTTCAAAGATCGAAAAGATCACGAAGTGGAAAAGTTGTTCTGGTCGCAGTTCAGTGCTCCAGCGCGTTCGCTGCTATTAAATGAGCAAATGGCTGAGTGGGCCGAGCTCCATAGGTTGTCCGGCCTTGCCATGAGGTCTGTTGTGGATCATCTTTGGCCGGAAGGACCAAGGCCGAATTGTTATTTTGGTTTAGTGCAACGATTTCTTGGTGCTGTGCCGCATATCAACGCTGTAAAGAGGTCAGCGTGCATAGAGGGTGCGCGGATGGCTCTTGCCCGTGTCAAGACATACTAGGCAGAGATGAAGGCCACCGCTATTGTAACCCAGAATCCGGCCGTAGGCTAGGTTTCGGCCGAGCACTATTTTGAAGAAGTCCTAGAAGGTGCT
Organism: Triticum aestivum; assembly: GCF_018294505.1. Taxonomy (NCBI): domain Eukaryota; kingdom Viridiplantae; phylum Streptophyta; class Magnoliopsida; order Poales; family Poaceae; genus Triticum; species Triticum aestivum. The sequence goes on from NC_057796.1 coordinate 37,604,979, forward strand.
CGTTTAATAGAGGCTCAGTGCTCGAAGAGTATCATGTTCATGTGACATGTATCCCGATTGTAAAAACAATGTTATTTGGGTTATAAAGGCTATGTTTATACTTTTGCCTGAAAGTATTATGATGCCTCCTGTGCGGCCGTTTATGTATGTATATAACCTGAAAGTTTGCAGTCGTCGGCTTCAGCCCCCACGCATATAATGCGGGGGTGTTCGAAAAAGCGTGTGTTCACACTTGATCCAATGTCTTGGTCCGTTAAGGAGGTGATAGCACGGCGAACAAGGCAATCAGACTATAGTGCTTTAACACTTTCACTTAGCCATAGGAGTTTGACGGTGGGGCTACTATATAGCCCCTGGTACTTCCGCATCTATCCAAATACGATGCGCGTACATACATGACCGGGAAACCGGTCCTTCGTTAATGCGGAGGAATCACGAAGATTCTGATGAGTCATGGAGTGGTTGACCAGTCTCGTGCTTTATCATGATAGTCAGTTTTCGGCTTTCTCTACTAAGGTGCTCGTCCAGATGAACCAGGGCACAATCGCAGTAGTTCTCCCGGTGCCACCTTAGCCGATAGAGCGGAACATAAGGTAGCAAAACACGGAAGCCGGGCAAACCCAACTATTGACCAAAGACATGGTTCAGAGCTGATGCATATAAGGGCAAACTCGCGACGCCCAACACTCCCTAAGGTATTCGGTCTTTACAACATATACCGGGCTGAGTAACGCCCTTGATAATGAACCATGAATTTCCAGGTACGTGCATTAGTCTGACTTGGCGTAATGCCAATAAATGCCAGCATCCCTCTCGGTTGTGTTGAGTATCCGGAGGGTGTGAAGCAACAAGAGACAGTAACAAAGGTTTACACAGGGTCTTGATCTAAAAAGAAACCTTTGAGCGGGGCCCTGCTGCACGTCTGCGCCTGTGTCTCCGTTGTGCCGTATCCTGGAAGGGTGTAGCACGATTATCATCTGTTAAAAGAGAAGAACTTACGTGAAAGTTGTCGTGCGAAAAATTGGTTATTCTTAATAAACCATTAAAATTCAATATAAATAAGGTCGAGCCGAACTGTAGCCTTTTTTACATGCGGGAAGACCCTAGCACCATCTATGGGGGTATATTCATCAACCCAATCTCAGGTTTATCTAAGCTGTTACAGCTAGTGGTGCGCCGGACTCGTCTAGCCGTGTCCGCGGTCTTGACGACCGATCTTTTATGCTAGTTGGAGAGGCCATTTAGTGTTCGGCTGCTAAAGCCACCGCACATTCTTCCGCGCGTAAGAAACGCTCAGTGTTTCCGCTAACTATGATGATGCCGCATGGACTGGGCATCTTAAGCTTAAGATAAGCGTAATGCAGTACTGCATTAAATTGAGCGAAGGCCGTTCTTCCGAGTAGTGCTTGATAGCCGCTTCGGAATGGAGCGATGTCGAAGGTTAACTTTTCACTTCGGAAGTTGTCGGGAGAACCGAATACAACCTCTAGTACGAGAGAGCCCGTGCAGCGGGCCTTTGGGCCTGGTATTACTCCTTTAAAGGTAGTATTGGTTTGGCTAGTTCTCGTTGGGTCTATCCCCATTTTGCGGACTGTGTCCTGATATATCAGATTAAGACTACTCCCGCCATCCATAAGTACTCGGGTGAGATGGTATCCGTTGATTATTGGGTCCAGCACCAAGGCAGCCGATCCTCCGTGCCGGACATTGGTCGGGCTATCCCCGCGATCCAAAGTGATCGGGCAGGCCGACCAAGGGTTGAACTTGGGGGTGACGGGCTCTACGGCACATATGTCTCGGAGTGCGTGTTTGCTCCTCCTCTTCGTCACGTGAATCATGTTCACTGTTTTGACCTCTGGTGGGAACTTTTTCTGTCCCCCAGTGTTTTGCTGGCGAGGCTCATCCTCGTCTTCACTTGGTCTCTCCCTCCCCTTGTGTTCGGCGTTTAGCTTACCGGCCTGCTTGAAAACCCAACATTATCTGTTGGTGTGATTCGTAGGTTTGTTGGACGTGCCATGAATCTGACATAATCTGTCTAGGATCTTGTTTAGGCTGGACGGTCCATCTCTGCTGCTTTTAAATGGCTTCTTCCACTGACCGGGTCGAGAGCCCCTGAATCCGGCGTTTACCACCGTGTTGTCTGGGCTGTCTTCGTTGTTTCGACGCTTACTTTTATTGCGTCATGGTTTTCCATTACCGTCCCTCACTTCGGATGTGCCTGGGTCGTTGGTGCCGCTACGGGCCAGCCAACTGTCTTCGCCCACGCAAAAGCGGGTCATAAGGCTTGTTAGGGCTGCCATTGTCCTCGGGTGTTCCTGGCCGAGGTGTCTGGCGAGCTATTCGTCCCGGACACTGTGTTTGAAAGCCGATAAAGCTTCGGCGTCCGGGCAGTCGACGATCTGGTTCTTCTTAGTGAGGAATCTGTTCCAAAGCTTTCGGGCTGACTCTCCGGGCTATTGAATTATATGACTTAAATCGTCAGCATCCGGAGGTCAGACATAGGTCCCTTGAAAATTAGCCCGAAAAGCATCCTCAAGCTCTTCCAAACTTTCGATTGAGTTTTCGGGGAGGCTCTTCAACCAGTGCCTGGCTGGTCCTTTCAACTTGAGGGGCAAGTATTTCATGACGTGGAGATCATCTCCACGAGCCATATGGATATGAAGGATAAAGTCCTCGATCCAAACCCCAGGGTTTGTCGTTCCATCGTATGCCTCTATGTTCACGGGCTTGAATTCCTCTGGAATTCGTGATCCAGCACCTCATCGGTGAAGCATAGGGGGTGCGCAGCACCCCTGTACTTGGATGTGTCATGACGTTCTGACGGTTGTAGTGTTTGGTTTTGATTCTGTGCCGGAGCGCGCTTCCTAGATCCGTAGATGGACCTGGTCATACCGACATCATTAGCCGCCCTATCGCGGCCACGGGGTGGTCGATCCGGCTCATCGGCCGTTTCATTTTTCGGCTGTATAGGCTCTAAAGCCTCGTCATCGAATTCAGGCAGCAGCTTGCGCTTTGGATAGCTTTTTGTGTGGCGACTGCTACTGTACTTTTCTGCTGTGTCGAGCACTTTGTTCCATCTACTGTTGTGTGTATTCTGCACGACCTTGAGCCTTTGCTTCTGCTTCTTTAGACTTCTCGCAGTGGCGAGAAGCCTTCTGTGGAGGTTCTCTTGCTCCAAGTGCCTTTCCGGGATGATGTGTGCATCATCGCCCGGACAGTTCTCTTCTCCAGAGACAGGTTGATTAGCTTTATCCTCGGCGCCGTCGTGATCGGACAGCGGCCCCGTACTATGTTCGCGTCCGCTGGCTCGTCCTGCTCTGTTGCTGGGTCCGTGTGGTAGTCGTTGTTTCCTCTGGATTCAACCGGGGTATTATTTTTTCTTGCGTTGTTATCGCTATTTTTGCCGAGGTGGGATTTGGAGTGGCGCCTATGCCGTCGCTTTGGTTGCTTCTCGAGGGAACTATCCCTCGCTGCATCCTTCCGTTCCTCGTTATTGTTTTCTTTGGATGTATCCACCATATATATATCGTGTGATGAGGTGGCTGTCCAGCGCCCTGTGGGCGGTGGTTCCTGTTCCTCTCCTGCATCGTTGTCCATACCGTCGATGTCTTCGGAGTTGAAATCGAGCATGTCGGTTAAGTCGTCGACAGTGGCTATTAAGTGGGTGGTGGGTGGGAAACGAATTTTTTCGTCATCCGCTTCCCGCTCGAGCCAGACATAGTTCGGCCAAGGGCCTCCTGAAAAGGAGAGAGACCTTAATGAATTTAGCACATCACCAAAGGGCGAGTGCTGAAAGATATCCGCGGAGGTAAACTCCATGATCGGCGCCCAATCAGATTCGATAGGCATGGACGCAGGCGGTTCAGAGCCTGTGGCCGGGGACGAATCCAAGGATCCGGCGACACAGGTTTCATAGGAGGTGAAGTCAGTATTCGGCTCTATCGCCACTGAGTGTGTGGCCTCCGAGGCCATGTCCATCCACCCGTCCTCGGACGGTACAATCGGCTCCGGATCTAGGGCCGGAGTAGCGACAGGTGTGATCTCCCGAACATCGTCCGACGGCAGAGCTAAGTCGTGCTCGTCGTGACTGTGCGGCGCACCTGACATGGGCTCGAATCCGTCAAAGATCAAGTCTGCGCGGATGTCGGTAGTATAGTTTAAGCTTCCATACCTGACTTGACGACCAGGGGCGTAGCTTTCGATCTGCTCTAGATGGCCAAGCGAGTTGGCCCGCAGTACGAAGCCGCCGAATACGAAGATCTGTCCGGGGAGAAAAACCTCACCCTGGATCGCATCATTGTCGATGATCGAAGGAGCCATCAAGCCTTATGGTGACGGCACAGTGTAACTCTCAATGAAAGCACCAATGTCGGTGTCAAAACCGATGGATCTCGGGTAGGGGGTCCCGAACTGTGCATCTAAGGCGGATGGTAGCAGGAGGCGGGGGACACGATGTTTACCCAGGTTCAGGCCCTCTCGATGGAGGTAATACCCTACTTCCTGCTTGATTGATCTTGATGATATGAGTATTACAAGAGTTGATCTACTACGAGATCGTGTAGGCTAAACCCTAGAAGCTAGCCTATGATTATGATTGTTCTTGTCCTATGGACTAAACCCTCCTGTTTATATAGACACCGGAGGGGGCTAGGGTTACACAGAGTCGGTTACAAGGGAAGAGATCTACATATCCGAATTGCCAAGCTTGCCTTCGACGCCAAGGAGAGTCCCATCCGGACACGGGACGAAGTCTTCAATCTTGTATCTTCACAGTCCAACAGTCCGGCCAAAGTATGTAGTCCGGCAGTCCGAGGACCCCCTAATCCAGGACTCCCTCAAACACCACCTGTGAAGAATAGGAACCCCAGATCAAACTCTTCATATGGACCAAATTCTTCATATGGATCCAAGTCCTCATACGGACCAAATTCCTCACATGGATCAAATTCCTCAAAAGGATCAAAGTCCTCATATGAATATCATCATGCTAACAACTCTGTTTCGCAGGGAAGAGCTAAGGGCTATGAATATGAGCATTATTCTTCTAACCATTATGTTCATAAGTCCTCGAAGAATTTCTCTGCTTATTCATATGCTTATCCTAACTCCTCTTATGTGAAACGAAATGGATTAGCTTCTATGCCACCTTTCTCATATGGAGCTCGCAGAGTGATGAACTCTTTGCCACCCCTTCAGATGTGGGTGGTGAAGAAAAGGAATTAATCTCTTCTGCAGGGTCAGGTCTCCAGACTTGCTCAAACGTTTGAAGAATTTGCTGGGGACCTAAAAAGTGCCTGAAAGGACGCAGGCTAATCATGAAGAAATGAACTTTCATTTCTCACGTCCTCATACTGCTATATCTGTTGCATTGCTTGATGAAATTGATCTGATGAATTGATGTCATATTCTTCACTGATGAAGTATATGAAGTTCGTAAGTTGCACTAATTCATCTACAGGATGATCAACCCAAAGCCACTGAGTGGGTCCTCGATAGTGGATGTACAAATCACATGACTGGTGACAAGAATCTATTGATGGATGCTCCCTTATCTCCATCGCATCTGAAGCATATCATGTTCGCTGACAAAGGCAAAAGTCAGGCATTGGGTCTAGGTAAGGTTGCGATCTCAAAGGATCGACACATGGACAAAGTCATGCTTGTCGAGTCCTTAGGATACAACCTCATGTCTGTCTCAATGCTTTGTGATCTTGATATGGTTGTTGTCTTTGGCAAGTATCGGTGTGTTGTGGTCATGGAAGCTGACAATTCCAAAGTCTTCGAAGGCTTTAGGAGAGGAGACTTGTATATTGTTGATTTCTCTACAGGACCACAACCAGCCGTGTTCCTACTTGCAAAAGCTTCAGAAGGCTGGCTACGGCATCGACGACTTGGTCATGCAGGCATGAGGAATTTGCACACGCTTGCGAAGAAGAAGCACGTCATTGGCATAGAAAATGTCAAATTCCTCAATGATCACTTATGTGGAGCCTGTGAAGCTGGAAAGATGACCAATGCTAAGCATCCAGCGAAGACAATCATGAACACTACTCGACCATTTGAATTGCTTCATATGGATCTCTTCGGTCCTAACCATTATTCTGCAGTTTCAAATGATGCATCTCAATATGGCTTTGTTATTGTTGACGATTACTCTCGTTACATATGGGTACATATTGTCACTTACAAACACGAAGTGCAGGAAGTCTTCAAACGATTTTCCTCGAGGGCTTCAACCAACTTTGGTGTGAAGATCAAGCACATCAGAAGTGACAATGGAACCGAGTTCAAGAATTCTGGTCTTGATGAACTTGGTATTACTCATGAGTTATCTGCTCCTTATACTCCTCAGCAGAATGTCGTCGTGGAGCGCAAGAACAGGACTCTTGCTGAGATGGCTCGCACTATGCTTGATGAATACAAAACGCCTCGTCGTTTCTGGATTGATGCAATTGATATTGCGTGCCACATCATCAACAGAGTATATCTTCACAAATTCTTCAAGAAGACTGCCTATGAACTCCTCACTTACAAGAAACCCAATGTGAGTTATTTCAAAGTCTTCAGTGCTAAATGCTGGATTAGAGATGCTCATCACAACTCAAAATTTGCACCGAAAGCACATGAAGGTTTTATGCTTGGTTACGGAAAGGACTCGCACACCTACAGAGTCTTCAACAACGTTCTTCACAAGGTTGTTAAAACTGTAGATGTGCGGTTCGATGAAACTAATGACTCGCAAAGAGAGCACCTACCTTCTGTGATAGATGAACCAGCACCTAAGGGAACTATCAAGTTCAAGGCTACTGAGGATGTCATTCCGACCGAAGAATCTACTGAAGAATTCATTCCAGAACGTGAGGAACGTCGAGCTAATGCACCTGAAGAAAATGCTGATGAAGAAAATGCTGATCAAATTCCTCGACGACAACCAGCTCATCCTCGCGTTGCAAAAGAAGTGCAAGTTGAAAAGATCATCGATGACATTGAAGCACCAGGTCCTCTCACAGGCTCAAGAGCTTCACATTTATCTAACTTTTGTGGGCACTATGCTTTTGTCTCTATTACAGAGCCCACTAAGGTAGATGAAGCATTTATGGAGCCTAAGTGGATCCAGGCCTTGCAAGAAGAATTGCATCAATTCGAGCTCAACAATGTTTGGGAACTGGTCAAACGTCCAGATCCTCGCAAGCACAATATCATTAGCACAAAGTGGATCTACCGCAACAAGCAAGATGAAAATAGCCTTGTGGTGAGGAATAAGGCACGGCTAGTAGCTCAAGGCTACACACAGGTTGAAGGAATTGATTTCGATGAAACTTTTGCACCTGTTGCTAGACTTGAGGCTATTCACATATTACTTACTTATGCTAACCATCATGATATCACTTTATATCAAATGGATGTGAAAAGTGCATTTCTCAATGGTAAGCTTGAGGAAGAAGTATATGTAGCTCAACCCCCAGGTTTTGAAGATCCAAAGCATCCTGACAAAGTCTTGAGAATCAATAAGGCCCTCTATGGCCTCAAGCAGGCCCCTCGGGCATGGTATGATACTTTGAAGGAATTCCTCATGAAGAAAGGCTTCAAACCCGGTTCACTCGACCCTACTCTTTTCACTAAATCTTATGATGGTGAACTGTTTGTGTGCCAAATCTATGTTGATGATATTATCTTTGGCTGTACTGACCAACGTTATAGTGATGAATTTACCTATATGATGAGTGAAGAATATCAAATGTCTATGATGGGAGAATTGAAATTCTTCTTAGGTCTTCAAATTCGTCAACAGCGCAATGGCATATTCATATCTCAGGAGAAATACCTCAAGGATGTACTGAGGAAATTCAGCATGCAAGATTGCAAAGGCGTCAAAATTCCTATGCCCACAAATGGCCATCTCTGCATTGATGAAAATGGTATTGACTTTGATCATAAGGTATACCACTCCATGATTGGTTCTTTATTGTACTTATGTGCATCTAGGCCAGATATAATGCTTAGTGTTTGCATGTGTACCCGATTTCAAGCTACACCGAAGGAATCACACCATAAGGCTGTGAAGCATATTCTTCGATATCTAGCTCACACACCAACACTCGAATTATGGTACCCCAAGGGCTCGGTTTTGATCTCATTGGATATTCAGACTCTGACTATGCTGGTGATCGTGTGGACCGCAAGTCAACATCTAGTACATGTCATTTCCTCGGACGATCTTTGGTCTGTTGGTCCTCGAAGAAACAGAACTGTGTACTGTCTACTGCTGAAGCTGAGTACATTGCTACTGGTTCTTGCTGTGCTCAATTGCTGTGGATGAAGCAAACTCTTAAGGACTACGGCATCAACGTGAAGAATGTGCCTCTCTTCTGTGACAATGAGAGTGCCATCAAGATTGCTCACAACCCAGTTCAGCACTCGAAGACAAAGAACATTCAGATTTGTCATCATTTTCTTCGCGATCATGTGTTGTAGGGCGACATTTCTATTGAGCATGTGAAGACTGAAGAACAGCTAGCCGATATCTTCACAAAGCCCTTGGATGAGAAGAGATTTAGCAAGTTGCGGTGTGAGCTAAATATCTTAGAATCTTTGAATGTTCTTTGAAAAGGACACTCATCCTAACATTTATGCAAAATTGATGACTTAGATGTGCAACGCATGAAGAAACGTTTTTCTTCAATCAATGAAGAATAACACTCGAAGTGTGAAGAAATTAACGAAGAATTAGATTCTCAGAACCCTACGACAATTGTACACGGTGTCTGCAATCAGCATTCTTATACGGTGGGTCACGCCACCACCAAAGTTGAAAATCTTCAATTTGAGTTTTTCCTCAGTTTTGAAATTCCTTAGTTGTTCATTTTCTTCAACTTTGCATTGTCTTCACCATTTCCGTCGTTTTCCTTCATTGGCTATATATATATGAGTTTATGTCCTCTACAGCATTCACTTATTGCTATTTCTTCAAGTTGTTTTCTCTGCTAAGTGAATGTGATCGAACCCTTCCCCCTCTATGCTAAACTCAACCCATTCTATTCACAAATTCTTCATATGCGTTCTATTTGAAACTCGTTCAAAATCTTCACTGTGTCCTTGTCAGCTGAAGAACTTGCGAACGGAACGTTAAAACTTATCCAAAATTTTCCGTTTTGCCGCTCAAACCGTTCCGCATCCCATGAAAACAGTTATCTATTCACCCACGATCTCACACGATCTCCACTTCTAATTACGTGGGTGACACATGTTAAGCGAATGAGAAGGGTCAGGGGCACGTTCGTCCAAATTTTTCGGGCGAACAGTTTTTCACCGTGGCTATAAATATCCTTTCCCTTCCTCACTTCTCCTTTACTCCGCTCGACCTCTCTCCCGCTCGAGCTTCTCAAACCCTAGCGCCGCCGCTACTTCATTGTCGCCGTTGAGGAAGAGCTTCACTGCCTCGACCTCTTCGCCGCCGAACTCGTGCCGGTCGCGGATTTCTTCACTCAGCCGCTGTCGTAGCTGTCTTCCTTAGCCGAGTTAGGGCGTGGAAGATCTGCACTGATGAACTTCACATCTCCACTTCCCAGTTCGTCGTGTTCTTCGGCTAGGGTAATTAAAAGTTACTTTTACTGCCCTCTTTGATTCAAATGATTTCTACAAAATCTTCAAATGTGTTTATTCTTCTGATTCTCACACACTAAAACACCTCACATGTCACCTGCTCTTGTCTCATTTCTCTAAGCTATATTTTTCTTCAAGATTCCTCAATTCTGTGGATTTCTGATCCGTACAACTCTGGAACCTAAGGCAAAGAACGCTTAGTGAAATTCCTCAAGACTCATTTGGTCAAAATCCTCAACTTTGTTCTTTTTACAAAACCTTCTGAGAACGCATATGACCTCTCCAAATTCCTCGCAACTATACTCTGTTCACAGGTACTCATGTCCGCTGCTGAATCACTAGGTTCTCATCAACTTAACTCATTTGCAGCGTTCCTCGAAGAAAAGTTGCATACATCTTCAGAAAATTCCATCGTTCAAATTCCTCATCTGAAGAAAATGGCTGATGGAAAGAAACCACAGAAAGGAGGAAAGAGGCCTAAGGTCAACACTGCTTTTGAAATCCCTGAGGACATCTATGCTGGGTACTGCACACCCCCTGAGGAAGATAAAAATCAGCGCAAGGTGCGCATTCAAAAGATTGAGAGGAGATGGGCAGGAGAGTGGAGGGAGTACAGATATGTTACTCCAAAGTACATGAAGAAATTCGCTATTACCCCTCCATGCTCAAGACATCCATTGGCACCTGGCCAAGTAGCTGATCCCACTAGCCTCAAGCGCGGTGAGGACTATCCTGAATAATGGGCCAAGCGCCAAGCCAAGTTGGCCAAACAGGCAAAAGATGCAATGAGGAAATTCAATGAGGACTCTCCTGCTGCTGCCTCTGCTGAGGCCTCTGCTGTCAAGGCTAAGAAGGCCATGGCAAAGAAGCCTGTGCATAAGCCAAGTGCTTCACCATCAATGCCCTCACGGCCAGATTCCTCAAAGCCCACACAGCCAACTCCTCAAACTGCACCTGCTCCTCCAAAGTCCTCAGCTCCTCTGCCAAAGTCTTCAGCTGCTCCATCCAAATCCTCAGCACCAGTGCATCTCGCCACGTGCCAAAGGACCACAGCCATATCTATTGCCTCAGGAGCCTCTGCAAGTTCCTCAGCTGCTCCAAGTTCCTCAACTGGTCCATCTCTGCTGAAGAAGAAGACCACTGCTGGACAAGGTCCTCGACCAAGTCCTCACAAGAAGCAGGTTGCTTTCCAAGTGCCCTCTGATGATGATGAGGCTGATGATGAACAACTAGCCGATATCATCAGAGACAGACAAGTCAAGGCCGCTAGTGCCAAATGAAGCAATGTGCCACTTCTTTTGGATCCGAAGCTGATCCTAGACTTCATCGATCTCTGGCACAAGGATCCCAACACACCTTTGCCTGAGATGAACCTCACACCAGGTCAAAGTCATGTTTTGACTGCCTTCATTGAAGAAGAGAAATGGAAATTTGAGAAGGCAAGGAAGCTGAAGAAAGCTCAGTACAGGAAGGAGCGCTTCCTGAAGAAAAACGTTGTCTCTATGACAACTGAAGAACTAGTGAAGATCCAGGCTGAAATCAAAGGCCTCAGCGGTGACTTTAATGCTTACTATGCTGATTGGCAAGGAGCCAAGGTCAGGTTTGTAAAACTGACTGAGAAATTCACTTCAAAGGTTGCAGCTCCATTGCAACCAGAAATTCCTCAAGCCGAAGCATCTGCTCAACCAACAGAAGAACACGCCAGCACCGCTGATGAAAATCAGGCTGCTGAAGAAAATGCTAGTTCCAGGGCTGATGACTGCATTCCAGCCGCTGAAGAAATTGCCAGGGCATCCACTAGTGGTGCGCCTGAAGAAAATGAAGAAGTCAGGGCAACTGCATCAGTTGTGCCTAAAGAAACTCCACCAAATTCCTCTGCTCCTCCTGCGCCTACTCCAACTCTGATCCTTCCATCTGCATCAGATGTGAAGAAGACCAAGGCTGCAGAGTGTGCAGCTGTGAAGAAAAGGAAAGCATCAATTTCATCAGATTCTTCAGCACCGAAGAAGATGAAGAAATTGACAAGCTCATTTGCAAATCCAATTGATGTTGTTCCTGTTTCCAGCATGCCATCCAAGGAAATCGTCCCTTTCGATGAAGAATATGTGATCCCCAGCGGATCTGATGAAGACATTCCCTCTGCTGCTTCCTTAGAGCAGATGGATGAAGAAATTGAAGCGGACGCAATCCCTTCAACTCCAATTGTCTCCTCGCCCATGCCTCAGTTCAGTGCTGAAGAGGCCGGCGTTGAGGAATTGGATGAACAAAATTCTGACGTGGACATTGGGAGTACCACTCCATTGATGAATGATGATTTTTGGGATAGTCAGCATCCCAACTCCCCTCTGTTCACGCCATTGCAACAAATCCCTCAGTCCCCTGCACAAACTGTTCAAATGGGCTATGAAGAAAATCAACCCACTGCATCTGTACATGAAGAAATTCCAGCCACTAGTGCTGAAGAAACTGCTGCTGCTGATTCATTGAAGACACGGACTGCCACTGAAGAGGAACCAGAAATTCCTCAGCCTGAAGAACCCGAGATTGCGATTCCTGAGGTTGTGATGCAACTGACGAACACTTCTCAACCCAAGGCAAGGGATCCATTCTCAAGGAAGGAAAAATTCAAAACTGATGATTTGTTCGGCGAGCACGTATTCTTCACTGATTACAACCCCTATGACTCTGCTCGCATCAGGAAGAGGCATTTCTGGACTGCCAGCCAGGCAAGTTTTTATTCCTCAGTGCTGTTCAACAAAGACAAAGTCTTCGATCATGAGCACATTCCTCACGTGGATGTGGAATCTCTGCCGTGCTTCGTGCCAGTCCTCAGTGTTCTTCACGACGCTAGACTGTTAAATTTTTGCACTGACATCTGTGATAGGAATGAAGAACTCATTGTTCAATTCTATGCAACGCTGCACATCACCGGAGACTCTGAAGATGTGAATTCATGGGTGTTGGACTGGATGACTGAAAATATCACTATAAGGCACCAGCTACTGAATTGCTTCGTGCTTTGCCTCTCAGTTCTCCCATTGAAGCTTCTCATTGCATGTACCAAGAGCCTGAGCTTACAGATCACTATATGCAAGTGCTGATGAAGCCATTGAAGCCAGGTCAGGCCCCAAGAACAAAATTCCTCGTGAAGGAATTGTTATATGTGCCTCGGACTGTCTATCGCATTTTGACGAAGACATTAAGTCCTATCAAGGGCCACGACTCGAATGAAGAAGAAGAAGTCGTTGGCATCATGAAGAATCTGCTTTTCAATATCATGCATGGCATTCCCGTCAACTTCCATGATTTCTTCATGAGGACTCTGGCCAATGTCGCAATGTCACCATTTGAGTTGAAGCCTTATGCTCCGTGGATTATGAGATTCATCAGAACAAGGTCTTCACTCAACAACAAAGCTGATACACTGAACCATTGCAACTACTTGCCCTTGATTCAAGTCCTTAAACGGACATTTTCCTCAGCTGATGACAAGGGCAAGGCTTCTGCTGTTATTGATGAAGGCATTCGTCCACTTGATGGTCAATTTCGCAAAGCTGCATCCTACTCCATCAATGACGACTCTGCCACTCATGACTCTGCCGCCAACGCAACCAAGCCAAATACTCAAGGCACAGCACCCAGGGTGATGACTGATCGTGAGATTCTCCTCAGTCTTCACCAGAAGGTTGATCGCAATCACAAATGGGTTAAGCGTCAGTTTGGTTCGATTCTTCACAACATGACTGCTACCCACAATGCAGTGAAGAAAAACCATTACTACCTCCATGAAACCTTCAACCGTACCTGGGCAGTTCTTTCTCACATTTATAGCGCAGAAGATCTGAAGAAAATGGGTCTCAAGGAAGATTTTGACTGGTCTGCTCCTCCACCGAAGAAATACAAGAAGGTCAAGGTTCCTTCCTTGGTGGCTAGCTCCTATTCTTCATCGCGCGACGCCGACGAGCATGAAGACTTGGACGACACTGTGGCAGGCCCTACATAAACACACGACCCCAACAACGCTGGTGCTCCTTCATCATCTTGATATTCTTCAGGGGCGTTAGTCCTCAGTTTCGATCCTTTTGGTCATTCGATGACAAAGGGGGAGAAATTTGAGTTAGTCTTCAAGCGGGTCTATCTTATATGGGCGTTTTTTTCTAAGTTACAACTCCCGTTCTTTTGAAGACTTTGCTGGATCGAGATGTAAATTTAAACTCTATGGTGGCCTGATACTTTTGCTGTGTTTTCTACATGCTTATTCCTCATATATGTTAATGCACGCATGCTGAATTACATCAGTCACCATATTTCATCATGCATTTCAAGTTCTTCATATTATATGTCAAATGCGTGTATGAATTACAAGATATAGGGGGAGATCTCAATGATTTTACTCTTCAAGTGTGCATTGCTTCAAGAGCAAATTCCTCACTATGCACATCTTCAGGGGGAGTTCTTCTATATCTTGCAATCAAATTCCTCAATATCAATATTTACACTTCATCTGTTTATCCCCATTGAAAACTTAACCTATATTGTCATCAATCACCAAAAAGGGGGAGATTGTAAGTGCATCTAGTGCCCCTTAGTGATTTTGGTGTATTGAAGACTTATAGGTTAAGGGACTAATGTGTTTATGAGTGTACACATGTCTATAAGTCTATGAGCAGTTTGATATTTACAGAGAAAGTCGACCCCTAAAAATGAAGTTCTTCGACTGAAGACTTTGGATTTCTGAAGACCTTCTGAAGACTTTGAAAGTGAAGAAATTGGTGTGACCTTGAAGACTTGGTATTCATTTGAGGAACATGGAGCGTGAAGACTTTTGTTTTCGTAGTTTCATTTTCTCTTTCTTGAGTCATAGGAAACACCATACTGTTAAAGGGGGTCGAGGAAATACTAAGGAAAAATTTCCATGTGATGCTCAACTCAAAATCCTACACCTACCAATACCTTCGAGTGAAGCCATTGGAAATCTCATACAATTCAGTCATATTCTTCAGTGACAGAGAGGAAGTTCTTCTGGTCTGAGGAATCAGTTCTCACTGAGGAGTTAGGAATTCGCTAGTGCGGATTGCCTACTCAAATTTCCGACCGTTGTTGTGCTATGCGCCAGCTGTCCCAAAATATCGACCCACCTAACGATCATATCATTGAAGGGCATTTATGTCTTATCATGTCGGGCTGCTCCCTAGGCTATAAATAGCCGCCCCCTACAACCACTAGCTAGTTGGCTACTCCGAGAGAAACTGACACTTGTCATTTGAGAGCATCCCATCCTCCGAGGACTTTGAGCGAAAATCATCAAGTGAGGAAAACCCAAACCCAAACACCTACAAACCCAAAGTGATTGAGCATCACTGAAGAGATTGATCCTGCGTGGATCCGACGCTTGTTACCTTTGAAGACTGTGCTTCTTCCAGACGGTTAGGCGTCATGGTCTAGAGCATCCAAGAGGAATTGTGGATCACCGAGTGACCGAGTTTGTGAAGGTTCGGAAGTCACCTGAAGACTTACCACGAGTGATTGGGCGAGGTCTATGTGACCTTAGCTCAAGGAGAATACGGTGAGGACTATGTGTCCGGGACTGTGTGTACTCAGGTTTAAATACCTAGCCGCTCCAACCAGATGTACAACTGAGTCAGTAGTTGGAACTGGTCTACCAAATCATTGTCTTCACCAAGCTTACTGGTTCTATTTCCTCAACTCTTTCATTTCCTCATATCTGTGTTTGAAGACTTTGACTGAAGACTTTCTCAATTTCCTCAGTTCAATTTCTTCAGTCTGTTTGTCTTCATCCTGTGTTATCCTATGATTATGCTTTCTATACTCTGTGCTTGTCTTCATTTCATCATGATGACCATGCTTGTGTTCTGTTATGTTTACTTTTGAGTACTTATTCCGCTGCTAGTAGTTCTTCGCTAAGGAATTTCCTCACCTGCAAATTCCTCAGTGAAGAATTCATAAAAATTGCCTATTCACCCCCCTCTAGTCGATATAACGCACTTTTAGTGTGAGGCTGCCGTCGCCGGAGAATAACATGAGGTGTTGGTGAGTAGAGGAATAGCCTAGACGGCGATGGGAGTAGGGTGGGCCGGTGAGGCCTGCGCGGCAGCACAGCCGACCATGGGAGGCGGTAGCAGGTGGTCCCGTCGGCGGTGGTTTGGGCGGCTGAAGCAAGAATATCCGAGATTGAAGAAGCACGACAGCTATTGGATGGACATCCGACGGACACTGCTGCTAAAATCATGTGTTGACTATAAGTTGACAAAGCCTTGCGTACGCGTCAACTTAGTAGGCCCACAAGTGAGCATCACATCTATGACAGAGAACATATAGGCCATTTGTGATTTGTAATAATGTACAACCCATTTTTGAATTCTAATGGAATTTACTACAGCCAATTACAGTTTGTTAAAATTACAACCCATTTTCTAGCCAGGACAACGATTAATAATTTCAACCAACCGCTCAAAAAAGAATTCAGCAAAATTTCTCACATTTTGATGGGATCCGAAATATTTTTATCCCGAAATTTAGAGTCAGATTAAATATAATTTCAAAATAAATTTGTATTAGGTAAACATCCAACGAAATTTTGCGCGCGCAACAAGTAATGAAATTAAAATTTTCAAAATCCAAAAATAATATTTTTTAAACCAATTACCTGTTTTGTTGTGGTTTTTCACGTCAGATGTCCTAGAGAAAGGACTTAGTCGTGGAGCCATCGCTACGGGTTAGCTTGAAGGGGTTAAAGCGGACAAGGGACGCAAGAGAGTTTTATACCAGTTCGGCCCCTTCGATGAAGGTAAAAGCCTACGTGTAGTTGTGATGGAATTGATGTGGTTTCGATGACCAGGGAGCGAATACGCTTTGGCTGAGTCTCGAGTTGTTGTCCGTTTTCCCTGAACCGCCGCCGGGTCGTCCCCTTATATACATGGGTTGATGCCCGTCGGTTTACAGACTCCGAGGCCGGCTCATAATCGTGTCCGGCTCGGTCTCTACTACGCATATCTTACAACACAAGTTTAGATCTCAATGCCGGTTTGTGTCTACATGCCTTAAATCGGCTTTGGGCCCTAGGCCTTCATGAAGCATCACCGTCTGTTTTCATGGGCTTGAGATACAGATGAACTACTTATGAAGTTAACCCGGCCTCTCCTGACCGGTTTACGCCCAGTGGTAATATCCCCAACATTAGGCCCCAGATTGATTTGAACTGGTTCATGTCAATCCTCAATACTTGAGAAAATTTCTTCTTCAACATCTTCACACAATCTTGTAAACCGCCAGGAAATCACCTTCTCGGATCTTGGTAAACCGCCGTGACGTCACCTGTCATTAACGAGCCTCCGACAATCGAGGCGACAACATCACCTTATATCCAAAAATCCGGCTCCTCGATTTTCGCATTTGTCGTTTATCTCCTTATAAATAGGGCCAGGGGGTCTTTCCAGTTTCCCCCTCGTGCCTCTTCGCTTCATCTTCATCCTCGCGACGCCCGAACCTTCGACCTCAGCCGCCGCCGTCAACCTTCGACTGCTGCACCAACCTTGGCCGCTGCATCGACCTGAACGTACCAGAGCTCCTCCGCGCGCCGCCGCTGCTCAACAACATCCGTAAGTCTCCCCTTTCTCTTACCATAGATCTGCACTTAGGGTTTCTATCGTTCATCGGTGTTCGTCGCCGCCCTTCTTTTCCCTTATTTATATCCATGGGTTAGATCCAAAAAACCACATATGTCTCGTGCGGTAGTAGTTTAAACCACATAGATCTCGCGCTTTAGCAGTTTCAGCACCTGTTTGATATCCAACTCATCTCATCTTGGTGAACCTTCAGTACACTAGAATTTAGGTCAGAATATATTTGGTTTTTCCTACGCGCGGTAGATCTGAAATTACCATAGCAAGATGTGAACTTGTTTCTTCCTTCTCTTACACCCTTTGAATACCTGATTGGCCAGTTCAACCTTACAGAAAAAATGATGACCCGGTAGATACCATTAGTCCCCTGTTGAACCGCCAATGCATTACACCGTTCCATTGCCAGACTCCGGTTTACGTATAACCAAATCCGGTTTACCAATATGCTAGTATCCTCATACGGCTGTATAGTTGTCCACTATAAATCTTAAACCGGTAATACTCATGTTTCAGATTTTCCTTGTCATGGCTAAACAAGTCTATGAGTGCAATTGGGCTCCCTCTCGAGTAACCGAGGAGCAATTAGACAACCTTGTTAAAACGGGCGCTTTAGCCAAGAAAGAAGTCATCCACTGGAGGGCCCCTGGCCCGGAAAATCCTCCTACACCCAAGGATGGAGAAGTCACTACAAAAAAATACACTTCCGTGATGATACGTGTTTGTCACAGTAGGTTGCGTTTTCTGTCATGCATGTACATCCATGACAAATTTATGACAGAATCAAGATAGTCATACCTGTGCTGTCGTAGAAGTGTTCCATGACATTGCCAAAATTATCATCACGGAAGTGTCCACTTCCATGACGATAAATCGCGCGTCACAGAAGTGCTTTCGTCAAGAGTGACCGACACGTGGCATCCATCGTAACGGAACACTGTTAAGCTATCGGGTCGGATTTTGGATCCGATAACCCGTTAACAGCCACGACCAATGCCGATTTTCCACGTGTAAAATTCTCATTGGCTAACGGACCGACACGTGGACTGGCCCAAAAGTGGCCCACAAAGTTTAAATGGGCCGGCCCAACCGAAGGCCCATAAGATTTAGCGGACCATAATGGGCCGGCCCAGCTAAATGCCCACAAAATTTAGCGGACCATAATGGGCCGGCCCAGCTAAAGGCCCACACGATTTTGCAGACCATAATGGGCCGGCCCAGCTAAAGGCCATCAAGATTTTGCGGACCACAATGGGCCAGCCCAGCTAAAGGCCCACAAGATTCTGCAGACCATAGTGGGCCGGCCCAGCTAAAGGCCCAACATTCTCTGTCAAATCGGCCCGTCAACGACCTGTCCTAAACTTGTCATCAACGTGGCCCATGGTCACTTCAGGCCCGTTAACAGTCCGCTAAGTAATTGGGCCGAATTACGGCCCGGTGTATTTCCGGCCTATTAAAGGTCCGGCTTCATTTGGGCCCATTTACATGCCATCAAAACTTTCGGCCCATAAACGACCGTGAAGGATTTGGGTCATATTCGGCCATGTCTCTCATTTGGCCTGTTAGAGGCCCACTATAGCTTTGGGCCACTTTCGGCCTGTTGTCATTTTCGCCCTGTTAACGCCGGATGTAAACCATGGGCCATATGTGGCCCAATGTCATATCGGGCCCATTAACCGCCCATATAAAAATGACGATAATCTAGCCCGACCGAAGTTCCGGCCTGTTAAAGGCCCGTGTATAGGTCGGCGCATTTACGGCCCGTCCGAATTTCGGCCTGTCAAAGATCTGCATCGTAAATGGGCCACCATTTCGGCCTGCTAAGTCCAGTGGGTTATTTGGCACAATCAGGGCCCAATCTCACTTTCGGTATATTAAAGGCCCCATGTTTTTATGGGCTCGAGATATTTACATCTATAAACGGCCTATTTTTACTGAGGGCCCAAATTATGTTTAGGCCTGTTAAAGGCCCACTATGGGCACAGGCCTACCAGAAAAATATGAAAGCTTATGCTGATTTAGGCCCAGATATTTTTAGTGGGCTACATGCCAATTTTGGCCCGTAATCGTTTTTAGCCAATTGGAATGGGCCCGACGAATGTTGGCATGTTGGGCTCCTACGAAGCTTTCGGCCGAATACATTACTAAGATAAACCTACATTATACAAAAATAGCGTCGTAATTACTGCAGCCTGAGGCAGCATCATAAATGTTGTATCACAACAAAATAAATTCCAACCATACAACAAAAGGCCTGTTGGCATAAAGTTTACAGTCCTTCCAGATAAAAACACCATCAGATGTATAGAAGCACAGATGATTTGACCTGAGTGCTAATGTTTCTGGCTGTAGAATCTGATGGAGCAGCACGATCTCCACCTTTTTTCCGCCATTGCTCTTGAACAACGAAGCAAATGTCTGATAGTCTGGTTTCAAAACCATTCACATCTTGACGACATTTCTCAACCACTATTCTTGTTTCCGAAACAACGTCCATTAGGGATTGGACTTGTGTTTGGAGCACAGATATATCACTCTGTCTAGCAGGAAGATTTTTTTCAGTAGGCGAATTGGACGAGGTTACCTTGACAACCAACCCAGAATTACGCAGGAAGGTGCTTTTTGCACTGTTAGTGGAGAGATACTGACACACTGCAGCAAGAGGTGACATTGTGCCTGTAGTAGCCTCGTCACCTTCAGGTGGTTGTGGCTGTTCAATTATTTGTTCCATAGCTTCCTGAAAGTTTGAACTTGTAGATTAGTGTACCAGATAAGTTACTAATGAGACAAAAACAAACAAAGTAGGTTAAACGTTTATACATAACTTATTTTGGTGAACTACTGTAATACATTAGCATGTATTGTAGTGCCAACTACATAATAAAATCACTTTCGGAACATATGTCCGTGTAGCATGCCTACTGTATTGTCTATTTCCTCACATTCGTTGACACCTAAGGATAAAGAGACATGGTTTAAAGTAGGATGAACATAGTATGACATCATTCATATCATGGGCAAACAGATATAAAACAAACAGGCTATTTTATCATTGTGTGCGCACGTGAACATAACAACTAGATTACAGATCAAGACCAAAAGAATATCCTTCATCTCTTTTAAACCATGTAAGGTGAAATGATACGTTAAGACAACTGTGAATAAAAGTGAACAGAGTAAATGACATTGGCTGCAAACCAAGTAGTTAAATGGACACATCACAGTACCAATCAGTTCAAGTCAGGAGGAGTAAGGACTTACAACAGCGGCTTGAACTGGTGTGCTCATGCCCTTCATCTTGCTGGTGTGGCAATCCTTGAAGATTTGCACTGCATTCGGTTCAGGTTCTTTTTGGTCCGCACGGGCTTTCCTCTGTATTTGGCACAAGTCAATATAGATACGATAATATGGCACAAAAAAGAAGAAGGAAGTAGCAGCTATTTACAAGAGCCTCGCAGTGTGCAATATAGCTACGAGATCCTATTGTCTGTTGGAATTTAACTTTAGAACGGTTGGTTTTGTTCTTCAAACAGTTAGCCTAGAAGAAGATACACTTGTAAGGCACATACATAAATACAAGTTCAATATGTGGTCTGATCAAATACATATAGCCTACCTGATACTTTGGATCAGACGAGTGTTTAATGAGGGCTGTCCAGTCTTCATCTGTAATATATTCCACTAGAGATGTTTGGGTGATTTCATTGTTAGCCTTGCCTTCAAAGTGAGATTTTCTAAGGTGGTACCGATACTGTCGCAGAGCAGACTGAAAAACATGAGTGCATGCTTGTTTAGTTGCATCATCTTTCGGATCCAACTTGAACCTCATCTGTTGAAAAAAGAATGTGAGTCTTATTAGGAGGAGCTAGAAAGTATGGGACAGAGCAAGACAATATTACTAATTGCGATGAATAACATTACTTATGGATAAATGGTCAAGGAAGGTGTTAAACTGGGTATTGTCTTTCTCATTCCTGTACTGGATCCACGTTGGGAGGATACGTGCATGACACCTAACGGCAACGGCTGCCTCTGATACTAACTTGGTTGACTCTGTAGCATCACGTGGCCTTTTTAAACCAGCCTCAAAATGGACCTCCATTCTTCCTCCTTTAGATTTTCTTAATCTGTCAAGCATTATCCCTGATGTCTGTTTCCGCTTGCGCCGTGGTGCTAGTTCAACAACGAATATGGAAAGTGTTAGTGTACATCAAACTGTGAGAGTACATATAAAGGAGCATGCAACTGCAACTTGACTCGGTCAGGTACCGTCTTGGTGTTGATGCTCATGAGGTTCATCTGATCTTGCCAAGTCCTGTTGTGTCAGCAGTGCTTCGGAAGTAGTGTTAGGTGTGAAGGCAGCTTGGGAGGAACTGGTCAGTTCCGGAGCAAACGAACGAGTAACTGGTTGAGATGCTGGTACAGTTGAAGCGGATGCTGCAGCTGGTGGAGCAGGTGATACTGTGTTTGCTGATTTAGCCGGTGGACTTGGACCTTCTACTGCACTATAAGTACCAGCAGAATCTCGACGGCAGAACCTTTGCCGTTTCACCCGACGAGTAACAGCACTCCCTACTATATTATTTTCCTTGCTCTTATTTGACTTTGCCATGTCAAGCTGTACCCACAACACAAAAGAATAAAATCACTCTTCAGAACTCATTGATGCATGATACAGACAAGCAATACTTTGATGTAAGACAATCGTATGAGGATGGAATATGTAGGAAAAACAGGACGGCATGCCATATTCACAGCTACGATGTGCAAACTAAGCAGAAGGATTTTCAAGAAAATAGAAGTAATGCAAGCTAGACACCATATGAAAGATGCAACCAATATTACTCTGCCAAGTTAAAAGTGTCTTGTCATAAGTGGCAATTCGAAAAATTAGAAGCCGTACAACGTAGAAATCAATGCAAGATGCAACCACTATCAAACTGCCATGTTAAAAGCGTCCAATCATGAGTGACTGATGCGGGATACACAACAACAGTACTTTGATGTAGGAACATGGTATGATAGATAGATGAAGTGTACTCTAGACACAGAAAGCCATGTCATATGCACATGTATAACGTATGAACTCAGCACGTGCAACTTAATCAAAATAGAAGAAATACAGGCTAGACAACATATGCAACATGAAACCAATTATCGCACTGTCAACTTAGAGCAAGCACCTGCGATGGTGGAGTATGGGAGATGAACTCATCATGTAGACTTGGGACTTCAACTTCATTAGCAGTAGCAGTGGCAAATTTAGAGAGTCTCTATTTGCGTCGGTTCGGAGGACCACCAACATCCCCTAACTTACTCTTTTCCTTCATATTTTCTGATATTGCCTTATGAAGTCAAAACCACAAGAAGATGAATAAAATTAGCTCTACATAACTGGTTGGTGCATGATAAAGACGAACACTACTTTGATGTAAGGCAAGTGCAGGATAGGAGGATGGAATATATACAAAAAAAGACAGCGTTTCATATTCACACGTACGATAGGAGGATGGAATATGTATGAAAAAACAGTAAGAGGAAGGCATTTCAACAAAATTAGAAGAAATGAAAGCTAGGCACCATATGAACATGCAACCAATATCACTCTATCAGGTAAAAAGTGTCTCGTCGTAAGTGCCATTTCAAGAAATTAGAAGCAGTACAAGCTAGAAGACAATGCAAGATGCAACCTACATCACAGTCCCAAGTTAAATGTGTCTTATGGGTAAGTGATCGTTGCAGGTATAAGTTGTAAGCTACACAGATGCAATTCAACATAATCCGAAGCAATACAAACTAGACATCATATAAACGCAACCACGTATAACAGTTCCAAGTAAGAGCAAGCACCTGTGATGGTGGAGTAGGGGAGATGTGCTCATAATGTACACGTATGTTCTAGAAATAGGAACACGTGTCATATTCACATGCATTATGTGTAAAGTCAGCAGATGCAATTCAAGTTAGAAGCAATACAAGCTAGACATCATACGCAACATGCAACTACATATAATAGTGTCAAGTTAGAGCAAGCACCTGTGATGGTGGAGTAGGGGAGATGTGCTCATCATCTACACAGCTACGTTGACTGTCCAGGCTTGTGTTGTCTTGTGAATCTTGTTGGGAGGATGGCGGAGTAGAATCTGTAGAGACCCCCTGTTTGAGTTGCTCCGAAGGACCACCATCATCCACTGCCGGACTAATTTCCTTCAGCTGTAATGATTTTGCA
Source organism: Triticum aestivum (assembly GCF_018294505.1). NCBI lineage: Eukaryota > Viridiplantae > Streptophyta > Magnoliopsida > Poales > Poaceae > Triticum > Triticum aestivum. Next base: position 37,628,451 of record NC_057796.1, read on the forward strand.
TTGTGAAGTCAAACCGATAATAAAAAGGAATAAAATTTGCTCTTTAGAACTCATTCATGCATGATACTGACGAACACTACTCGGATGAAAGGCAAACACATGATGCGAGGATGGAATATGTATGAAAAACAGGATGGTGTGACATATTCACACCTATGATGTGGTAACTAAGCAGAAGGCATTTCAACAAATTAGAAGCACTGCAAGCTAGACACCATATGAAAGATGCAACCAATATCACTCTGCCAAGTTCAAACTGTATGGCGTTTCAACAAATTAGAAGCAGTACATGCGAGAAATCATATGCAAGACACAACCAATATCACAGTGGCGACTTAAAGGTGCCTTATCATAAGTGACTGATGCGGGATATGCAAGAATAGTAGTCTGATGTAGAAACAGGAACACATGTCATATTCACAGGCATTATGTGTAAAGTAAGCAGATGCAATTCAACAAAGTTAGAAGCAATACAAGCTAGACATCATACACAACATACAACCACATATAATAGTGTCAAGTTAGAGCAAGCACCTGTGATGGTGGAGTAGGGGAGATGTGCTCATCATCTACACAGCTACGTTGACTGTCTAGCCTTGCGTTGTCTTGCGAATCATGTTGGGAGGATGGCGGAGTAGAATCTGTAGAGAACCTCTGTTTCAGTTGCTTGGAAGGACCACCATCATCCAATGCCTTGGCAATTTCCTTCAGCTTTATTGATTTTGCATTATGAGGTCATATCGACAAGAAAAAGGAATATCATTCGCTCTTCAGAACTCATTCATGCATGATACTGACGAACACTACTCTGATGAAAGGCAAAGTCATGATACGAGGATGGAATATGTACGAAAAAATGGACGGCTTGACATATTCACACCTATGATGTGGTAACTAAGCAGAAGGCACTTCAATAAATTAGAAACACTGCAAGACACCATATGGAAGGTCCAATCAATATCACTCTGCCAAGTTAAAACTGTCTCGTCATAGGTGGCATTCATCAAACTAGAAGCAATACATGCTAGAAATCATATTCAAGACGCAAACCAATATCACACTGCCAACTTAAAGGTGTCCCATCATAAGTGACTGATGCAGGATACACAAGAAGAGTAGTTTCATGTAAGAACATGGTGTGATAGACATATATAGTATGTACCAAAAACAAGAAAGCGTGTCATATTCACATGTATCATGTGTAAGCTAAGTAAATGCAGGTTACACTAATTAGGAGCAATACGAGCTAGACACCATATGCAACATGCAACCAGATATCACACTGCCAAGTTAAAGCAAGCACCTTGGATGGTGGAGTAGGGGAGCGGAGACTTGGACCTTGTAATGCACTATCAGTACAAGGAGAATCGGTACAGATGCTCCGTTTACGATGCTGCAGAGGACCACCATCATCGCCTTCCTTACCCTTTTCCTTCCTCTTTCTTGATTTCGCCTTGTCAAGTCAAACCCACAAGAAAAAGGAATAAAATTTACTCTTCAGAACTCATTGACGGATGATACTGACGAACACTACTTTCATGTAAGGCAGCCACATGACAGGAGGATGGAATATGTATGAAAAACAGGACGGCGTGACATATTGACATGTATGATGTATAAAGTGTAAACTAAGCACATGGTGCTTGAACTTGTTAGAATCGATGCAAGCTAGAAACCATATGAAAGATGAAACCAATATCAGTCTGCCAAATTAAAAGGGTGCCCTAACAAATGTATTTGACCAAATTAGAAGCAATACATGGCAACAGGCTAGAAATAATATGCAATATGCAACGAATAAAGGTGACTCATCGTAAGTGATTGATGCAGGATACAGAAGAGAGGTAGTTTGATGTAAGAACAAGGTTAACACATAGATGTAGTGTGTACCAAAAATAGGAAGGCATGTCATATTCACAGGTATAGTGTGTAAACTAAGCAGATGCAATTTACCCTAATTAGAAGCATTACAAGCTAGACACCGTATGCAACATGCAACCACATATCACAATGCGGAGTTAGAGCAAGCACCTGTGATGGTGGTGTAGGGGAAGTGCAATCTTCAGGTACAGAGCTACATTCAATATCTTCATTTAGGCTTGTTGTTTCTTGAGAATCATGTGGAGAGGATGAAATTGCATTCTTTATAAGAGTATTGCGTCTCATATTAATCCACGCGCGTGACTGTCTCATCATAAGCGATAGACGCAGGATACACAAGAACAGTAGTTTGATGTAAGAACATGGTGTGATAGGCAGATGTAGTATGTACCAAAAACAGGAAGGCGTGTCATATTCACATGTATAATGTGTAAGCTAAGGAGATGCAATTTAACAAATTAGGAGCATTGATGAGGGATACACAAGAAAAGTAGTTTGATGTAAGAGCATGGTTAATAGAAAGACGTAGTATGTACCAAAAACAGGAAGGCATGTCATATTCACAGGTATAATGTGTTAACTAAGAAGATGCAATTTACCCTAATTAGAAGCATTACAAGGTAGACACCATATGCAACATGCAACCACATATCACACTGCCAAGTAAGAGCAAGCACCTGCGATGGTGGTGTGGGGGAATTGCGGTGATCAACTAGAGACCTACGTTGACTATCTTCATTTAGCCTTGCTGTTTCTTGAGAATCATGTGGGGAGGATGACACTGCACTCTTTAAACGAGCAGGGCGTCTCCCAGTAACCCACTCGGGTGACTGTCTCATCATAAGTGATTGACGTGGGATACAAAAGAGCATTAGTTTGATGTACGAACATGGTTAATAGACATATGTAGTATGTATCAAAAACAAGAAGGCATGTCATTATCAAAGGTATAATGTGTAAAGTAAGCAGATGCAATTTAACCAAATTGGAAGCAATACAAGCTAGACACCATATGCAACATGCAACCACATTTGACAGCGCGAAGTTAAAGCAAGCACCTGGGATGGTTGTGTGTGGCAATTAAGATCATCAACTGCAGAGCTACGTTTACTGTCTCCAACTGCTGACACTGCACCCATTAGAGCGCTGAAACACTTAGTGCTTATCTTCGAATTACACTGGAGCGACTTCTGTCTTTTCTTTTCTGCATTCATCAACACTACGTCAGAGTCTGAAATACCCATGCATAAAACAACAATAGTGTGAGTATGGGTGAAGTGTGTGCACAATTAGTACAGTGTAAAGGTAGCAGATAGCAGGTCGGTGAGAAATAAATGACGGGAGACATATGATAGCTCTACAACATGCATGGCACACTAAATTACTACAGGATTCTATGAAAACAACAGTCGACTGAAAGCAAATAGATCAGTCCATTTTTTCTGCACCGTCCGATGTACAAAGAACGGGCAGATCGCCTTCATCTACCTCCAGCCAGTCAGTGTTGACGATCTTCCTCGAAACGCCAGCGACCACCGGCCCAGTATTCCTCCCCTGCCTGCACCCTCCGCTCAACCTCATCGCACCGCCGTGCTTGGCACCGCCCCCCCAACCATCCATTCAAGCCCCGCCGACCTCCAGATCGGGCGCAAGCAGCTCCTGCGCCCCACACCCCTATGATAGACACCGATGCTCCGCTTCCCCGGGGAACAGGAGGACTAGGTGCTCCGCGCACCTAAGCGGGTGCTGCTTCTTTTAATTGTGGTTCGACTGACCCTGAATTGAAATCCAGGCGGGCTACTGACCTCTAGCAAAGGTGAAATAGTAAAAGGGAGGAAACCTTGTGCATTTAGTATCACGAAGAAGATGCAGTAAGAAGCGCTCAACTAGTTTCTTTCGTGGGATGAATACGGTGTGAGCGGAGATGTAAGATTTGCATGAATAAGGGAAGAGGAGTACCTCTTTCTGCTGGCAGTGCTGTGTCCTCCTTCTATTTTTCCGACGATCTTCTTGTTGTTCGCCAGAAACCAGAAGTTGTGGAGGACGGTGCAGCCTTGGACGAACCCATGGCAAAGTTGTTGAGTGTGGTGCGGTGGCCGTCTGTCGGCGGCGGGGAAGCAGATCCGAGGCGGCGAACGACGGCGTAGCGGGAACAACTCCGGTGCGGTGGACGGTTGCGACAGTGGAGCCGCAGCAGTGAGGCGCAGGACGGCGTGGTCGGAGTGGTTCTGGTACGACGCATGTCGGCGTCGGCGTCGTGGAGGCAGCTCGGCCTCGGCTTCAGCTGCTAAGTCCTTGAGGGCGTTGCGGTTGCGTTGGACGAGGACGTTGGGCTACCAGCTCTGGCGTGACGGAGGAGGGCGGCGGTGGATTGGCCACTATGGGGTGGAGGATGGAGGAGGCTGGGGTTTCACGGCTGGTGGAGAGGGCGTTTTCGCGCCCACGGAGTATGAATGGGGAAACGGAGGGAGGCGGGGAAGTAAGGGGGAACAATGTTTTGGTTTGAGACGCGCTTGTTCGAAATTTGGGGAAAGTTACAAACTTTGCCCCCATCTAAAATTTCGGACATATTGCGGGTTGGGGTTAGGACAGTCATGTCAGGTGTCCCAAATGTGGGCGGGATAGATTTCGGCCAAGCGCATGGGTAGGCACCCACGGCGTATGAATGCTTCTCGGAGGCGGTTGAGACTGGCATCTTGGTGAAGTTACAAACCTACCCCGGTTTAGACCTTTGGACATCGGGCCGATAGGCTACACGGGCCAGAGTCAGGACAGTAATTTCCTACCACCAACACATTAGTCTCGCGTGGTTTTGGGTGACCAGAGGCCTATTTGGCGCTTCATTCAATATTTGCGAGCAGAAGCATTAACGTTTTCGGTTCTCTTGAATTGAACTTTCAGGATTTGTCAAACTTCACAAATCTTTACTCTTGAAAATCCTAAAGCTACGATTATTTTGGAATGGAGGGGGTACATTTGAATATACATTGTACACGAGTATATATTAAAAAATATGCAACTTACCTCAGTTCATGCATGGTTCCAGATATAATCTCCTTGGTTGCAAAAAAAAGTTAGATATGCGTATGAATATATATAGCATGTTCAAACTCACAATAAAGATTGATGCCCCCTTTTACATCTGATTTACAAATGCCATTATCTCGGGTTCAAATAGATGAATGCACTTCCTATGAATTCGAATCTTCGAAACCCCCTTTATGTTGAATTCGACATGTATTCTATTTCGTAGCTAGCAATTTGGAATGTATCCATGCAAGTGACAAATGTATAAAGTGCTTCACACTAACAACATGGAGTGCACTAATTAATGTTTATATATGAATTGCAAAAGCATCCATTGCCTGTATTTCAAACCGCTCTCACTCTATGGATCGATAATATGAAATAAACACATGCACATGCTAGAATTCAATAGAGTATGGGTGTCTGATAGACCGATTTTCGTCCATACGCAATTTCCAAAATTCATGATCTCATCCAAAAATAATAATGCCATTTATATTTTAATTTAATGCGTAGAACCGCCTTTTACACGTAGATGCACTATGCCTCGCCCCGTTCTCACAAAAGCGTTATATATCTCTCTATCTAACGCATAAGTGCACACACTTTATATGCATCGGCATTTCTCTTTCACACATGCTCACAATCTCTCAGGGTGTCGGGGTGTCTCACGCACATGCTCTCTCTATTTCTCTCTCTTTCTGACTACTATGTACCACTCTTTTCACTAATCTCAGTTGGAAAACACTATTTCTCTCACATGCATATATACACATGCACGATCTCTACTAGCCCTCTATACGCACATATATGTGCCTACGTGTCTCCCGCACGCACATTATCTTTAGGCCTCTCTCGCACACATTGCCCCCCCGACACACCTCTCTCTTAGTAGTTGGCAGATATGATTTCATCATATCATTCGGTAGGATACCCCTGGCTGTTAGGCTGGATGGTAATACGAGGCAAAGTTTTACCCTAGTTCGGATCAGACCCTTGCAGTTGAAGAAAGAGCCTACTCCTGGTACTGTATATTAGTGATAGGGGTGTGTACAAAGTACACGTGAATACCAGGCATTGTGCGTGTGTGTATACTATCGACGAACTAGCCCCCAAGCTTGTATAACATATAAGGGCCTTGGGTTACAAGTCATATATAGTCGGCTTATCACCAGTGGGGATAGAGTCCTCCGCGACTCTGGTAGCTTCCTGTTGTACGCCGAGTCCTCCACATGGGTCTTCGTATAACACATCTCGGTCCAACCTATATGTGGTGCAGGATGGAACCGACCCATGAGTCTTCATGTTGACCCACCACAACTAGAAATGATGTGCCCACCACACCACACACGCAATCGGCCACTAAGAAAATAAGCATATACAATTGTACAACGGTATCTAGCTCACGATACGTCTCCATATTTTGTTGATGAAACTGACGGACTTTGCATTTGATGCGTGCTCCGTATTTTGTTGACGACACTTATGGTCAATGTATTTGAAGCGAAAGAACGATATGGTCACTGGACTTTAGAATAAGCTCATCACGGTCACCACATACATTTTGTCGTGCTAACCAACATGTGGTTGGATGGTTAGAGGACAGTGGTTTCTCGAGCCCACCAAGGTTAAAGTCCCGGTGCTCGCATTTATCTTGTGTTAATTTCAGTATTTTCCGACGATGTACGTTCAGTGGGAGGAGACGTTCCACTTGACTACGAGGCACCTATGGTGACTTCGTAAAATCTCAAGATCATATATGCTGGCCCACTCTCTCGAAGGTGATCATAGGGGTAGGGTTCGCGTGTGTGTGCTTATAGCGGTGAGTGCTTGCGCGTATATATGAGCCCTTGCGTCTGTACCGTGTTGAACAAACACATATCATGATTATACGGTCACTGGCTCACCCGTACAACTCCATATTTTGTTGATGACACAATCAATTGACCAGTCAAACGTTCCACGCGGCGCAACTAGTGTTGCACCATCGGGGCGCGTAACCGTGGGGCCCACCTGTCAGCCCTTATATGAAAGAAAGAAATGGTAGTTTGAGTGTGTACTGTGTTAATAAAATAGGAGTACATTTTATGGTGATCATACGGTCACTGGCTCACCATACAACTCCGTAATTTGTTGATAACACGATCAATTGACCAGCCAAACGGTCCACATTCAACAGCGCACATTACCATAGGGCCCACCCGTCAGCGCATATATGAAGGACATAAATGGTAATAAATTAGTGGTCGGTGGGTATTCGAAGTCATGAGACCTCTGGTTGGCAGTCACCGGCGGTTGGGGGGGCG